>NC_056735.1:700106838-700406838 GCF_019279795.1 Protopterus annectens
TGATTTTCACGATGACTGTGTATACTGTTTGGGAGTGCCCCACCTTTCAGTGCAGCCTCTGTATGACATTTGTCAGAGTTTCAGTCAACGCACTCTTAATGAGCATGAAAATAAACTGCTTCGGAAAGGGTTACTCAAAGTCTCCCTTTTCAGAGGCCATTTCTGCGAAGGAGGTCTCAACCCCCCTCCTTCTAAAGACAAAACGAGGTTCCACTCTGTTCCCTCCTCACCATCAGGTGATCAGGGCAAGCCTGTGAAATCAAAGGTCCCAAAGTTGTCTTTGGAGCATAAATCTGTCTCTACGGCTCCATCTTCCTCGGCTCCGAGCATTTCGAAACCTTTAATACCGGTGCCAGTTTCAGCATCGGTCCTGCCTCCGGCACCGATTATAGACCTTACTACACCTATTTCGACTTCGGCACCTATGGCCACTTCGGCTCAGGACACGCCTTCGATTACTTCATTAGTTAGCATTTTGGAACAGACCATTTTGGCTCCGAGTTCCACTTCGGTGCCAAGCATTGTATCGACTTCACTGGATTTGACCCATTACTTCCAGTCTTGAAACTAGAGATTTCGCTGCCGGCAGACCTTGCACCATGGACCCAATACTCCCCTTCCATAGATCCGTTTCTGGTCCAAGCATATAGCCTCTTCATTGAACGTCCTGACTTCCCGTCGGAGTATCCACTAGATCCACCAGGAGCCTGTCTGAACACGACATGGTGCATCTTGTGGACCAGCTCTTGTTAGTCAGGGGGATACCCAGACTTTCTAAGAGCCATCCACCTGCAGGACTTGGGTTGACTTATCCACGGACTCCATCTTACACTCTTCCTTCGACCATCTCGGTTCCAAAGCCTTCTGCTCCGACATCCTTCTTGGAACACATCACCTTGGCACCTACAGTGCGCCAAACTTCGACTCCGAGTTTGCTCCTTTGATCTTCAGTTCCTGCTGAACCGATCCTTCCTCAGTCTGGGGATTGGGGGATGAGCACTTTGGCCTGGGGCACTAAGCCGTCTTTCTCCTTGGTTCCATCCTGGGCGCGGATACCCGCGTCCACACTGATCCAGCTTGAGGCTCCACCCGTGGTGGAAGATTCATCGGAGCAGGGTGTCACCCCGGTCCCGAGGTTGTCTTTCTCGGTTCTGGCCCTCTTCAGGCGGGCCTGCCTTCCGCACGATGGAGAGGGCTCTTGCTTCTGGCAGCATTCTTTTGATGACAGAGCCCCAGTTTTCTCCCCCTGAGCTACTGCTGCCACACATAGGCACCGGAAGCTGTTGAAGACTGGGGGGGCAGAGGGTGAGAGGGGCACTTAGTGATCTAAAAAGGGCAATGTTTTATATCTATTTACTACCACAACATAAGTTCACTTGAAGGACTTTTTAAGCTTAGCCAATTCCCTTTTGATGCTTGATTCTTGAATTAACATTTTCTGATTGGTCTTACCTATCCCATGGCTGATAATTGTATATTAGCCCTAGTGCGAATAACTGTGATCATTCCATAGATAATTTTAGGGGACCCGTATAAGGGATGCAGCATTTAGGAACTGCCTCTATCCATTAGTGGCATGAGGGGCAATCCTGGAGTACATTTTCTATTACCCATCCTTAGATCCAAGTTGCATTTGAATGTGGATGTATGAGCTTTGTTTTATTTTTATGGATAGTCTGTTCTAGAACCGTGGTAGCCTCTGTGGTATATATCCATCTCTCCACAACATTCAGTTTAGATACCTGGACTGAGTATTTCTGATGCCATTTGACTTGCTGATGTTCAGTAGGTCCATCTGTAACTGAACCCGTTACAGACTTGTGATGCCTCCAGGCATTTCTGAGTTGCATCTTACTAATGCCTCTAGGTGTCTTAACACTGGTTGTTCATATTTGCATTAATATTCCAAAACAATGCTATAAACAGTGTAATAAAATATTTTATCTTAAAGCTTACGTGATGTCAAATACAACTGTATTTATGTTTCTCTCTGTCTAATACAGCTAAGGAGATACTGAATATTATTTGTATACTATTTATTTGTATTGTAATTGTTTTCTACATATAGCAACATTCAAGTGACAGACAGAACTACTAAACCTCATACAAAGGCACACAGTTGAAGAAAATATTTCTGGCAGTATGTGTCTTGTCTGAATGTTTTCTCATATACAGCAAGCTGCTTATATAACATTACAAAAAAGTTAATCTTTACTGTGTTTATTGTAGCTTATAAAAGCCAGTTTAGACCTAGAGTCAAATGATTGCTACAACTATGTAGAGTACTTTGTGCTGACTTATTTGCCATTTACAGTTTTCTAGAAACATATATGTTCCACAGATAAGACCATTTGTTTAAACTGTGAGGCAGTAACTTCATTGTTTAAAGGTTCAGGCCACACTCATTAGAAGTTAAAAGTACAAACTCAAAAGAGCTCCACTGGTGGTAAATGAGATAATCGTTGTTATTGTAAAGTCCCCTTGCTTGTCTATTCTCCTATGAGTTAATACTGTTAGCATACACATTTATGTATGAGTATTTGTAGAGCCTCTGCTTTTGTGAGCAAATGGAGGACAAATAGGAATGGGTCTTCCGTGGCTCAAAAAGTAAGAGACTGGTCACCTAGGAGCATCTGGTAGGCTACTGGGCGTAAACAGAGTTGCTGTAATCTATAGGGGTAGTTGAAGGATTTCAGGCCTTTAATTTTTTTTATGTAAAAATTGGTAAGGTGACATATGAATGCTGAAGGCATTACCCTGAAAAGTAGCGGGGTCAGGTAGAAGTACTACTGCTGTGTTACTCCACAGCTTGTCTGAATCTTTCAGTGAAATGGAATTTCCATGTTTACCACAAGTAGGTTCTGCCTGTGATGTTGCTTCACCAGACATTCAGTGATTCCTCAGCACAATGAAAGGAGACGTCAGTGTTGCAGATACCATATTGTATTCAGTTAAGATTTCCCAGCAGAACTGCCTTGAGAGTGTTACTGTTTATATGGTGACAATATGTGACTATACCATGAAGACATTAAACTCTTAGTATGTGGATGATTAAGCTATGATTCTGTCAGGCTTTAATCCCTCTCAAATGACCTGAGTCATAGAGTATGTGCTGTGTAAACCTGAATACATCCAGCCTTTTTTATATTATTTTTTCCTGCTTTCTGTTCTTGTTGACAAACAACCTAAGCCTCTATGATCATGCCCATGCATTTCCTACCATTGAGGCATAAAATGGTCAAACACGGTGTCTTTTTGCAAGCAGCCCTGAAGGATTTTCAGATTTTTGGTTCTAGCCTCACCCTTGGTGGTTGACATTATGCATTCGAGCATTGGCAGGGGCCTGCAACATCTTCCTGTCTGTATACACATGCTCCCGTACCTCCATTATGAAGACTACCAAGCAAAAAAGACTTGAAAGGCAAACTACTCATGGCTAGCCTATAACACTGTATTCCATACGTGTGTAGGTGCTGACACTGCAGTAGGCCAAAGTGCTTCACTCCCATTCAGGACAAGTGAGCACATGCTGGCCATTCACTCCCACTACCTGTCACTAATGCCTTCAGCATCAGGGTTGTTTGTTAATCCTATATACTCTGTTTCCTGAGGCAGTGACTTGTATTAATTTAACTTGCATTACCATAAAGTAAAAACTATGCCCCAAGTTTGACATGACATGCTTGGTTAAAGGACCTTTTATACACACACACACACACACACACACACACACACACACACACACACACACACTCACTCACTCACTCACTCCTTACCTCAGCCTACATAAAAACGGAGCTTCCTTCTAGACCAGTGCAGCCTGCATAAAAACGGAGCTTCCTTCCAGACCAGTGCAGCCTGCATAAAAACGGAGCTTCCTTCCAGACCAGTGCAGCCTGCATAAAAACGGGGCTTCCTTCCAGACCAGTGCAGCCTGCATAAAAACGGAGCTTCTTTCCAGACCAGTGCAGCCTGCATAAAAACGGAGCTTCCTTCAGACCAGCACAGCCTGCATATCACACACTCAGCATAACAAAACGGAACCTCACACACACACACTCACTCCTTACCTCAGCCTGCATAAAAACGGAGCTTCCTTCCAGCGCAGCCTGCATAAAAATGGAGCTTCCTTCCAGACCAGCGCAGCCTGCATACAAAGGGAGCTTCCTTCCAGACCAGCACAGCCTGCATACAAACGGAGCTTCCCTCCCGACCAGCGCAGCCTGCATACAAATGGAGCTTCCTTCCAGACCAGCACAGCCTGCATACAAACGAATCTTCCTTCCAGACCAGCGCAACCTGCATACAAACAGATCTCCCTTCCAGACCAGCGCAGCCTGCAGAAAAAACGGAGCTTCCTTCCAGTATATGAACACCTCAACCTGCATAAAACAGAGCTTCCTTTCCTTGCACTTTTGTGTTTGAATGTTATTTTGCAATGCATGCATGGGTCTCTATAGGCCTTAATGCTGTAAAAGTGGGGGTGGGGTGCTCCCTCCCCTTCGCTCTGTGATTCTGGCACCTATGCTCCACAGACCATCCCCCGGGACACTGTGCAGAGAAGCTGCAGGACACCCCTGTTCAGGGTACCCTCTCATCCGCGTCCTCCTCAGAGACCCCCATTAAGGAGCCCCCTCGAAAGGGGACATGCAAGAGGAAGCACACGGACTCACCTGAGGAGTCCTTAACTGAAGACACAGATTATGATGATGGTGAAGGGTCCCCGCGGTCACCTTCTGATGATGTCTCTTTCAGAGACATCCTGGAAATGTTAAAGAAGAGAGGTGACTAGAAGCCCTCCAACCCTTTATCTGAAGATTCCACGTTCCTGCAGGCCTTCTGTGCCTGGCCTTCTACCTTTTGGATGACCCCGCCTGCCGAGCTCGTCCAGTTCATTGTGCAGCACGCTTGGAAGAACCCTGATTCCACTAAGGCAATCCCTCGGAGACTAGACAAAATTCTTTCCTCTCCAGAGGAGAACCCGCATTGGTTCAATGGGTTACCAGTTGATGCTATGGTGGTGGCAGCTGCAGCCGCGAAAGGACTTAGCTGAGGAAAGCCCCTCTGTCCACCCACCCAACAGGGAGTCCCGGGTGGTAGACAGACTTGGGAAGTGTGTTTTTGCATCAGAGACCTTTGCTGTATGGTCCCTGAATTATGTGGCACATTTTATGAGGCTCCAGAGGGACTTGATCTCCGAACTGTCTGGGACTCTTGTAGGTCAGTTGTCTGACGAGGTCAAGGACAAAGTGGCCTCGAAGCTCGCAACCCTGGAATCAGTATCCAACTCGTCCATGAGGTTGCTTTCACATGCGACCAAAGGGGCGGCTAGAGCAGCGGGTTTGGGCATTGTCATGAGGGGTCATGCCTAGATGCGCATTTGTGACCTTCCGGACCCCTTCAAGTCTTCCTTTCTGAATGCTCTCATCGAAGCTTCATCCCTTTTTGGCTACAAAGTGAAGGACACACTAGCCAGGTGTGAGCAAGATGGAAAGACCCTGTCTGCCATAGGCCTACGGTTTTTCTAATCCTCAATGTACCTTCTACTGGAATCAGAAGATTGGAAAAATGTGGTATAAAAAATCTCAGGTCCTTTCTGTGCAGCACGTGGTGATGATACCCCAAGGGGCAGAGGGGGTAACAATTCTGGAAGACACCTCTATAGAGGCAGAGGAGGTCTTCGTAACCAAGGCTCCAGGGATTCCTTCTCTGGGCAACCTTACCAGCGCTCCTGAAGAGCAGCCCAATTGCTTACCTCTGGAAGCACTAGGGGTTCATTTCTCTCTGCACCAAGCTGCCTGGCAATCTGTCACCACCGATCATTGGGTGCAGAGCATCACCAGAGGTTACACCATTCACCTTTCTTGTCAACCAAACCTTCCAAGAAAACTTCCCGACATTCCACCCAGTCAAAGTGAAGAAGCAGTTTCAGAGATTATAAAGCTGTCTCAAAAAAAGTCATCCAACCAGTCCCACCAGACCAGTGCTGATCCAGATTTTATTTAAGATTCTTTTTGGTGCCAAAAAAGACAGGGGACTAGAGACCCATTTTGGATCTCAGCAGCTTAAACAAGTCTGTCACCCAAACCAAATTTCGGATGGTCACAGTTCAGTCCATTCTTCCCTTTTTAAGAGAAGGCAATTAAATGTGCTCGATAGATCTCCGGGATGCGTATTACCACATCAAGATGGACAAATGCTCCGGGAGTCAGCTTCGCTTCCGGCTAGGGGCCAGTCATTATCAATTTCGTGCCCTGCCATTTGGTCTCTCTACAGCTCCCAGAGAGTTCACAAAATGCAATGGCAGTGGTCGCAGCTCACTTGAGACTACAAGGATTCTGGGTGTTTCCATATCTGGACAACTGGCTCCTCATCGCCCCCACCGAGCATCTTCTGGTAACAGCACTGCATTATACTCTCTCCCTCTGGCAAAATAGTTAGGAATAACGGTACATTGGAAGAAATCAAACCTTACTCCTACAACTCAAATAGAGTTCATTGGAGCAGTGTTCAGTACTCAGTCCTGTCTAGTATCACTTCCAATTCACAGACTCCACCGACTGAGGCTTCAGCTCCGAGTGATACTCTCTCAATCAAAAGTCTCAGCAAGGGAAGTTCTTCAAGCCCTAGGCTCTATGGCAGCTTCAATCCCAATAGCGCCTCTAGCAAAGCTACGTATGCAGATCCTGCAGTGGCTCCTCCTTTGTCAGTGGTTCCCAAACTATCACCCCCTCTGTTACCAGATTCAAATAACCAACTCCTGCAAACAGGACCTCCTTTGGTGGATGAGGCCAGATGTAGAACTTTGGAGTCACCCAGTTCAATCCCCTCAACCCAGAGCCATTGTGACCACAGATGCTTCCCTGGTCGGGTGGGGGTAGCATTTCCAGGGAAAGACAGTCCAAGGCACATGGTCCATCTCAAAGACCCACCTACATGTCAATGCTCTGGAACTGAGAGCTGTGCTGTTAGCATCGCAGGCCTTTCATTCAGCTGTCCCTTCTGGGACAATTGCAATTCAGTCAGACAATATGTCAGTGGTCTGGTATATCAACAAGCAAGGAGGAACCAAGTCATACCCCCTATGTCGAGAAGCGATGAGAATTTGGCAGTGAGCGATAGCTTCCAACCGCTTTCTGACAGCAACGCATATCCCAGGGAGCTCCAACGTGATTGCGGACAAACTAAGCAGATGCATCCTCATGCCTCACAAGTGGTCTCTCAACCCCGAGGTGGCGACAGAAATCTTCATCCACTGGGGCCAGCCTTGTTGTGATCTTTTCACCTCCCCATCGAACAACAAGTGCAGCAACTATTTCACCCTACGTCTCCTGGCGGGGGAGTCACCGAGGGACGCTCTAATCCACGAATGGTCCACAGGACTTCTTTATCTCATCCCCCTGATTCAACAGTTTCTAAAGAAAGCTCTTCGGTTGAGACACAAGGTGATCCTCATAGTTCCGTTCTGGCCTCGACAAGTTTGGTTACCCTTCCTTCGGCCTCACCTTGTATACCCACCGTGGATTCTGGACCCTCTACCAGATCTACTAACTCACCCCCAAGGGTTGAGTCAACCAAATCTGTCCAGTCTCAAGTTGACAAGCTTGATTTCTCCACTTCCATTAGTCGCTAGGCCAGCTAATCTCTCCTCGCCTGTTCAAGACATCATTCTGGCCTCTCATAAACCATCTGCCACAAGAATATATCAGGATAAATGGAAAACGTTCTCCATCTGGTCCAAGGATAACATGCTAGACTCGTATTAGGCTCCAGTAACTGCAGTGCTTCAATACTTGGCTACGTTTTTCTATAATGGAGCCTCTGCCTGTACCATACCAGTACATCTAGTAGCAATTTCTAATTTCCACAATGGTATAGATGGCACTCCTTATCTCTTTACGCCTATGCAAGGCTTTCCTCAAGGGGACCTCTCATATCAGGCCTTCTGTCAGACAGCCCGTAGAACCGTGGAATATCACTTTAGTCCTTCAGTCTTTGACTCAAAAACCTTTTGAACCTGCTGCTAAATGTGACCTAAAGTTTTTGTTGGAAATACTTGTTCTTGGTAGCCATCATGTCTGCCAGAAGGGTCTCGGAGCTGCAGGCATTGTGTATCAAGAGGCCCTATTTGGTCTTTCATAAAGACAGAGTATCACTTTGGACGAATCCATCCTTCCTATTCCAAAGTTCTTTCTGAATTCTCCATAAACCAGACCATTGATCTACCAGTGTTCTTTCCGAATTTTGCCAGTAGAGGAGAGTACTGCCTTCACTCCTTAGACGTACATAGACAACTGAGATTTTAGCTAGACAGGACCAAACCTATCCGTAAATCTGAACAGCTTTTCATCTCCTTTTCTGGGCCCAGAATGAGTGAGGCTGTTTCCAAGTATACATTATCAAGATGGCTAAGGGACTGCATACGTGTCATCTGTTCCCTCAGTAATGAACCTATATGGCAACATCTGTAGCTTTCCATTCCAGGGCTCCCATGGATGACACCTGTGCAGCGGCTACTTGGCCTAAGCCTCATACCTAATCAGTCATTACAAATTGGACTTGGTCTCCAGAGGGAGAGCTGCCCTCAGCTCAGTGGTACTCAGGAATGTTCTTTTATAAGGGCTGCCCATGGACCTCAAGGTAGCTTGGGATTCTGTCCCATCAGTGATGAAAGGAAAGAAGATTAACAACTTCATCAGATAAATAAGTTATGTCTTACCATAACATTCCATCTGTGTTGTTAATTTTCTTTCCATTCATCACTTCCTTCCCTCCTTCCCCCTCCAAAGGCTCCCGGGGGATGCTTTGGGTCTAAGTGGTGTCCTAGGGTATTTGCGCAGAAGCGGCCTCGGCTTTACTTCTCTTTCTCTAGCAAACTTGATCTGAGGTAACAGGGAGAAGGGCATTCTGGGTAGAGACTTAGCTCGAGAGTTTTTTTGGCTGGCACGAGCTTGGTAAAAAGGCCGATTCGGTTCCGAACCCATCAGCGATGAATGAAAGAAGATGAACAACACAGATGGAACGTTATGGTAAGACATAACTTTTTTTTTAAAAATTGTTTATCAAGAAAGAAGCCAGCCGAAAGCTGTCACTGATGGAGCAGAAATGCTGTTCAGCACATCGTGTACAATATACTGTGGTGGCAAGGTACATTTATTTTGGAAACAAATCCCTTTAACTTGCATATGATGCAACAGTTGGCTTAATTTAGGTCATCTGCAGTGGTCCTGTGAAGGTTTGTGTTGCTTAGAACACAACCATATGCTCAGGATTTGAAATCTAAGATGACCAGCTGAAATTATTACATCTAGAAAATAAAGGGAAAATCAGATATTCCCTTAAATAAATCTATCATACTTCAATCAAGCAGTCCATAAGAAATTACTTCACAATTAAGGGGCCCTTCTATAGGAAATCTGCACCAGCCCAGTGGTGCCATAACCAAAAATAACCCAAAGTGTAACGTATTTCAGGAGGAAGGGAGCAGTATCAGTAAAGGTAGTTACAGTGTCTGTGTATTTTGTATTTTACCCTTCTCATCTCCAAAACCCCTAGGAGGAGGGTTCCAGTAACTGTCCACTTAGCAAGAGATTACTACAAGCCAATAAGTATTACAGGCAGTAGTTCAGGGTTACGCTAAAGATTTCCTGAAAAAATTCTTAGCCTCAGCCTAATGTCAAAGACCCTGCAACATCAAGTTTCTCAAGCTCTGTTATTAATGGATCATTTACTATCCAGAAAGCAGTATGGTGGGTGCAATCCTCTTATAGATGTCAGGGCTTTTATTGCAGGATATTTCCAGTTCTCAAAAAAAAACGATAGTTAATGCCATTTTTGACTCTTAGATCTCAGTCCTTTTTATGCAAATAAATAAATGCAGAATGGCACCTTTAAAACATGACTACCACAGGCTCCATTGTGTCGAAAAGAGGAGACCTGACTGCTACTCAGTTAACCTGAGATCAGTTATTGGACCCAGTCTCTAAGTTGTAAGCCCCGGGGGGGATAAGGAATGAGTGGCATTTTCACCTGCTGGACCTAATTGTTGGCGAGGAATCCTGCAGTATGAATTGTACATTTGTCATTGCACAACGGATGTGGGATGGTAGTAAGTAACAAAACAGCTCATCACAAAAGGTTTCTCATCCAGGAAAAAAAAGAGGTCATTGTTTCCCTCTACTCGTCACTCATTAGACCCATTATAGAGTACAACGTCCCTTTTGGTATGTACCTCACAAGATGTTTACAACTAGAAAGGCCGCAGAAATACCTCACAAAGACGATTACTGGCCTCAAACAGATGCCCTGTGCAGACAGTCTCAAAAAACTCCAACTTTACTCCTCTGCATATCGCCTTCTCAGAGGCGATCTCTGCCTAACATACAAAGCTATGCCAAACCCAGAGTTGTTGGACATGCCCCACTTAAAGAAATCTCAATCCCTCTGAGCTACATGCTCTAGGGACCTAAACCTTGTCACCACAATAAACAGAACATGTTGGAGGGATAGATTCCTGTCACAGAGACTTCCCATACTCTGGAAAAAACAACCTATCTATATCAAACAAAGCTACTCATTAGCACTCTTCAAGAAAAATCTTGATGATTGGATGGGAGATAGAAAATTCACCCCAGGGATCACTTCTCTGGCTCTGCTCGACAGGGGCACAGGAAAATAATTTTCTTGGGAGGCGAAAGCCAGGGTACCTTTTTGGCTAGGCTTATGTAGGCCCTAGGGCCAATAGCCTAGTACCTACCTATGAACTTTCAAGGTGGCACTGTATGGAGTCCTGTAATCTTCTCTTGCCCATGGATATGTAATGGAGACGTGTGAACAGAAGATCAAGGAGGAGTTCTAGCATACAGCTAATGGCTAATAGCTGTGGGTTAAAGAGAATAAAAGCAAGGTCATTGTTTGTTGAAGAATGATCTCACATAGCGACTCTTGACATAGATGACGTATGTCTATACGTCCCATTAATTTTTTGTCATAGAAAGTATGTCATGCACATGATAGCATAATTTTTAGTTTACAGCTGTGCAATTTGGTTTATTCATAGCCTTAATAGTATATTTAAATGCATGGCTATTGTAGTTTTTTAGGTCAGGAAGCAGAACATAGCATTTTCCTTAACTGGACAGTTTGCCTGAGCTTTGTCACCTGACACATCAGGACTATATTTTCTCTAATAGTGGTCAAGCATCACATTAATTTACAAGAAATCATCCCCCACCCCCTTCAGTTTCATTGAGCTTTGTAGGAGCTGTTATGGACTACATAAATTAAGTTTGTTTTTCTTCAGGAAAAATAGCTGGAAATTCAAGTAGTAGAAGCAGATATTGATCATAGAGATCACTGGTGCAGGTAGTATTCCTTATTCATGCTGTTTGCAAATGCAGACATCTGACCTTCCAGAAATTTTGTGCATCTAAAATCCACCTCCAGGATAATGCCTCCTTGTTCAGTATCAAGACAGTAACAGTTTCATGAGATAGAGATGCTTGCACCCTTATTTTTTTTCTGCAAATAACCAGTTAGTTGTCAGTCCGCAGGCCATCACAGCCCTTCCAGGTGAACTCTTAAGAATGGTAAATACCCAAATTTGGGACTTATTATCTTTGTAATTGCTATTGCTGCAGCTTTTGACATGACTGTAACTATTTATTTTGAAAATTGTTTTTTCAGAATTTTCCTAAGTCCATGGTACCCATGAGAATATTCTAGCAAGTGTGTTTGTGTCTTTAAGGTAGAGTAACACCAAAATACTTTCACACAGTGCAATTTTGTGTGGGGAAGAGCACCACTTCTCTTCCTGTGAGCACAATTACCTTGTGAGTAAAATTATTCTATGTTTTCTGGAATCTACATGTCTTAATTCATCTGGAGGCAGATATTGGGACACTTGCTGCTGATGCTGCTTCTCAGGCCTCTGAGTGAGATTCTTTGACACCCATGCAAGACATTGGTTTCCAGGTGCCTGCAGAGGGCATCTAGCTCTTCAAATGTTATTGCTTCTCCATGAGTGTTGATTGCTTCAGTCAGATATTCCAGCAGTTTTTATTGATGATGATCAAGAAGATCTCTGCATAAATGTTTCCAAGCCACTATTGATTATCACCTTGCTTCCCATGGTAAGTCCAACTTTTGAAGCCCAGGTGTCCTTACCTTTGTCAGCAGCATCTATGGCTTTTGACTACTTGGACTTTGTGGAGGAGTATGCCACAATCTGGTAGATTAACTTGCATGCTTTATAATGCTCTTTTTTGGGGTAACCCCTCCAATGAGAGATAATCTCTACTGGCAGACCAAGAATTGGAAGTGAAGGCCCTACTACCTAAACTGTGCCTGTAAATGGTCTAGTGTGATCATTGTACTTCCCCAATAAATTAAGAAACAAAATAAAATACTGTATTCCCATATTACAGCCTCAGTGGATTGCAGTGGCAATGACTAGGAGATTGCCACTTCAGACTTGCTGTCTCATGTGGAGATTTATTTAGCATGATGAGGGAGCATTTTAAATGGGGTTCTACATTTTTAGAATAAAAAAAGATTGAACTGAGTTGGTCTGGAAGAAGTGTGGTCCTGCTGTACTGCATTCTGCACTTACCACATCCAAGGATATATTTTAGTTGACATCTCTTAACCCTGACTGCCAGCTCGAAAGAAATGAGATGCGTACTGCACAGTGATACAAGAAGCGTTAGTTACCTGTTTGGCAACCACACAGACTCATTTGAGTTTTTCAGGGGATCATAGCTAGCTCCTAGATTGAATGTACTGCTTAACAACAAGGAGAGCAAGGTGGCAAACTGTTAGTTAAAATCTGCCACTCTTCTTTTCTGGGATGTAAATTGTCTGACGTGTACTGTAAAATATCAGAGAGAGAGACTTGAGCAAAAAAAGGATTATCATTTTGGACATCCCAAAAGGAGAATGTAAAGAACAACAAAAGTAAGCTATTTTTGACCGCATTCCAAGTGGGCAGATATGCAGTAAAATTCAGATGGGATGCTGTAGATGCCTAAAAAGAAGCAGCAGAACTTGGACAGTCCTAGGAATACATGCCTGGGTTTGTTTTGAGGATGTGAAATGGCAGCTCTTGGGTAAGGATATTCTTTTTAAGCCACCATCTCATGAGGTTTTCAGATAATTAGAGGAAAAAGGTAAAATTATAAAAGGGGTGACAGATTTTTCATTGTCATCACTTGTTAACTCAGAAATTAACCCCTAAAACAATATTCTTTTCTTAGACAATAAAACAAGACAAAGTAATTTATACAAAATGAGATATTGTGAGAAAAAACAGATGTGGAATTTCAACAAGGGTAGAGTGAAAAATCCCTTCTTGCCAGCAGCCTCCAAGTTCATACTGACTGCGCACAGCTCTGACGCCTTCCCCGAATCCCTTTTTCCTTTTCTTCTTCCCAAGTTTGGTCTACTGCATGTTCAATAGGTATGTGAGGAATATTATCTATTATGATTACAAGCTAGAATTCATTGCCATTTTTGCTTTTTATGGGCATTTGTCTGGCTACACAAGGCCCAACTTTCTTAGCCATAGATGTCCTCTGGCAGCTGAATGCCTTGAGTACTGTGTAAGGAGCACCCAAGTTGAGGATGAACAGGGCTTTTACTCCAGACTTTATCATCCATGAGAAGAATGAACCCCAGAGCAGACCTCTAAACTGTCCCTATTTTGAAGGGACACATCAGATGTTTCTCAAAGTTTTGTTCCATTCCTACTAAAACTGGAAACCAAACTGGAAACATTTTTGAGAATTTCTAAGGTAATAGTGCCAGCATTTAAAATGTGTCTCTAATGTGAGCCTTTTCCTTAGCTATTTTTTTAGTTTGTTCCAAATTTTGTTGGTAAAAGTTGAGAGTTATGCCGTAGAGGCATATTCTGAATCTGTTCAGACTGAACAATTTTCAGAAGTTCACAAAATGCAATATGCTCACTGTTCAGGCTCTCCTGCCATTGTTTAGCCCAGGGCCACTCCTGTTCATATGTGACTGGACATTTAAATCCCTCTTCACAAGGATCACAAATGTTTTCTGAGAGTCAAGACTGGTAACGTTTATTTCCATTTAATTTCTTTGCCCTTGGATCACTGCACAACACCTTGGGTGTTCACCAAATGCCTTATTTGGCTTCCTGAGGATATAGGATATTCACACTTATTATTGCTTATAGGTTCGTAAGTACTTACTAACCAATTGATCTGTGAGGAACTTAAGCCTAGGCTTATTCTTATGAAAAGTTTTTAGCTCTTATATTTTGCCTATGAATAACTTGAATGTTGGCTTCATTTCAACAACTTTTCTGAAGGAAATGAGCAGATGCTATTCATCCCATCTGTCTAATCTGACTGATGGGTCCTCAAGCTGGCAAAAGTAGTGCTCCAGCTTTGAGCTATTTCAATTTTTTGTCTTTCCATAACATACCAGTATATGAAGCTGCCTCATGTCTTGTTTGCTGTCATTGCGATTAGATGCAGAGTTATTGGCACAAGCCAAGTGTTCCTCCACAGAGTTTTTTCTGTTTTACTTGTCACCATTATTCAACTATTTACTTAATATTTTGATAGATGTTACTTCCTTTCCATTTTTTATCTTTTGATCTCCTTTTTGAGATGCTGTTGGATGGGCCTTTGTCTGCAGTTGTCCATTCCTCCAGTTGCTTTAAAAAAAAAAACATTCTTATTAGATAGTTTTAGGTAGTTGTTTCTTGTCTTTATATTTTTGTGCTGTTAGCAGCTGTATGAGGTTTCTATTTTTTTTCTAGACATGTTGATAAGAGTTTTAGTACTTGCCAGAAGTGTGACCGCAAAATTCCCTCCAACACACCCATGAGTTATTTTGTGATATGCTTGGGAGGGTGGACCATCTAACTGCAGTATGCTGTATCTTTAAAGACTTTGGTCCTTGGGCCCATTCTGATAGAAGAAATTTATTTTTAAAGGGCTACTGCATCCTGACTCTGAGGCTGACGAGCCCAGAAAGGCTTCAGACAAGGAAAAGATAGGATGAAGAGATAAGGCAAAGTAACCCAGACCCATCTACATCTCCAGATGTGCCTATAAATGTGTCTGCTTTGATTTCATTCTCAACATTTCATCTTCATCGGGCCCCATCTACGTCAGGGCCCATTGTCATTTGCAACAGATCACCCAGGAGATCACATAAAATATCTTCGGGGAGAGAGCTGCTTCATATTCCCTCCCGGGCTTCATCCATTTCTTGTTTCAGATTAGAAAAGTACCTCAGAAAACTGATTTGAATCTCATGTTGGCATTTTTTAAGACTGAGATTGGTGCCCCCTCATTCCCCTCTATCCTAAGGGTGGATAGAGTTGGCCCTGCATTTCCCATTTCAACTCATTCCCCAGCCCACATTTCAGTATCAGTGGGCTTGGAGCTGACTCTGTCCTCTATGCCTGTTCCCTCAGGACTGACTGGTGCTCCCAAGGCTTTTGATCCAGCACATTCGACTCGGTCTCCAAGTTGGTCTCAGAATCATCATCTTATGCCAAGTCTTCAGAGCCATCTTCAGCACAGTCTCACGTGACTTCCTTTTTGGTGTCTAAGACATCGGTCTTTGAGACCTTGACACCGATCCTGTCCTTGAGGTTTTCCACTTTGTTGGTTTCAGGGATGATCTCTTCAGTACTCCACACCTCTTCCTTGGGAAGGGTAGACCCAGTCCATACCTCTCAACTGTCCAGATTTTCACAAAAAGTCTGGATTTTTGCCTCCTATTTTTGGTCTGTTCCTCATAAAATTCATGGTTTTCTGTAAATCACTGAGGACTGAAGTCACTAAATGACATACGTTTGAGTTTGAGATTCTATATCCTTCAAAAAAAAAAAAGGCACGCTGACACAAAACCTGCAATTCTAGCAACATTCTAAGTTTGTAAGAGCAGTATTTAAAATATGTTCCTATTTTTAGCCGTTGCCCCCCCCCAACCCCCATTATTTTAGGCTTTGTCCAGATTTCTTGTGCTAAGAGATTGAGAGGTATGACCCAGCCATCAGGGCAGGTTTCTTTGATCTTTCTGACAGGTCTTTCAAGCCATGGGGCATATAATTGCTTCTCCAGCAAGGACAGATTTACTCTGTGTGTGTTTCACCTCAAGACTCTGTGTTCTTTGCCTTAGCTTCATCATGCATCGGTGGGTCAGAGCCAAGGATGCTCAGCTGTAGGATAAGTCCTCTGAGGAGTCTTGACTTCCCACTCCCAGTGTTCCAAAAATGAGAACATGCAAGAGGAGGCACATTGACTGCCTCTCGAAGGTCACTTTGGACACCAACTCAGAAGATCTAGAGGGTTTCCTTCAGTCCCTCTCTAAAGACACCACTTTTGGAAAGTTTGTCAAGGAAATGTGGCAGAAGGGATCTTGACCTACTGATCCACCCTCTCAGGATGATGACATCCTTTTTGAGGCGTGTTGCTTGTCCCCCACTGTGTCTTGAGTGGTCCATCCTGCGGACTGCCTCATTGATTTGGCATACCCACAAGCCTGATAAAATTCTTAGACCACCTCCCAAGGACAGACAGTTATGGACCAAGGGACCTGTGGTGAATTTTGTTGTGGCAGCAGTTACAAAAAAAAAAATACTAGACATCTGCCTGTTAAGGAATCTAAGGCCATGGACACGTTAAGAAAAGAAAGTGTAAGCTTCAGGTACGTACAAGCTTGATCTCTGCCACCCATATGAATTGTTTCCAGAGTTATCTGGTGCAGCAAGCAGTAGACTGTCTGAAAAGAGTGCCCACATCAGATTCCAGAAAACATTTGGAGGCAGCACTGGACACAGTGTTGAATATCACTAACCTCTTCATGAGGCACATACGTAATGCAGTTGATGGGGCAGCATGTGCTACAGGAACAGACCTTACTATGAGGTGTCAAGCCTGTATTCGCCCTTGTGACTTTGCAGTCAACTTTAAAGCGTCCTTTGCAAATTCCCCCTCTGATGGATCATCTCTGTTTGGTTCTTATGTGAAGATGATGATGCAGAAGTGCAGGCAAGATGGGAAAATGCTTTCTGCTGTAGAACTCATATTTGAGAACCCTCAAAGATCACATTATAGTAACAAAAAGGATCCCTAATATCTAGTTTAGATGATCCAGGCATCAACTCCTTGAATCTACTTCTGACGGGTGACAGAAGTGGCCCATTTAATGGATACAGACTCAGAAGGCAAAGTGGTTTGCAGAGCCATGGATCTTTCTCTAACGGGCAACCTTACCGTCCAGAGCAGCCCAACTTCTCCCCTCTGGAGGTATGTGGGAGTCCTTTATCCCTGTACTCTCATGTTGGATGAAAATTGCTCAGGATTTGTGGGTGCAAAGAATATTATCCAGAAGTTATACAATTCTCTATCACCCCACCTACCCTGTCAAAAAAGGGAAACTGAAAGATAGAGTCTCTTCTTCAGAAAAATGCCATCTAAGAGGTCACACTAGATCAGAAAGAGTCTGGATTCTGAGAGGTCCCGCTGGATTGGACAGGGTCAGGATTCTATTCAAGATTCCTTTTGGTTCTGAAAAATAACAAAGGACCTCAATACAGTTTTGTTCCATAGTCATCTAAACATCTTTGTCTAGAAGACCCAGCTCGGGATGGCTTTTGTGCAGTCAGTTTTGCTTTGTGTACATGCAAACAATTGGATGTGCTTTGCAGTCTCTAGAAGGCCTGTCTGTCTGCACATCAAAATGGCCAGGGCTGCCAAGAGACATCAGTGCTTCCCCCTGTGAGCCAGTCACTTTCAATTCAGGCCTTTGCCATTTAGTGTCACCACAGCCCCCCCCCCAGGTGTTCATTAAGTACATGGTCATAGTAGCTGTGCATCTCCAACTATAAGGGATTTAAGTGTTTCCGTGTCTGGATAACTTGTTCCTTGTCATCCCAAAAAGAGAGTTATTGATCAACACCAGAGACTTCAGTCCTATTTGTTCTTGGGCATATCCATAAAGTACAAAGAATCCATCCTTTAATCAACTGAGGCTATTCAGTTCATTGGATGCCACCTGGACAAAGCTGCATAATGTCCCTGACTCATGACAGGATTCAGACATTAAGGGACTCCAGCCAAGCTTTTCTCTACTTTGATCATCCACCAAAATATGTAGTTCTCCCAAGTTCTTGGATTAATGGCCTTCTCTATTCTGATAGTGCAGTTTGCTCATTTTTATATGTGAGTACTTCAGTGCCCGCAGAGGTCTCAGTGGTCTCAGATTTCTATCAGCTTTCCACCCCATTAAGATAACCAACTTTTGCAAGAAACAGTTACATTGTGGCTAACTTCCCCTTGCATTTTTTTCAGAAGTCCCTTCGTTCTGCCACCACCTTCTACAGCATTAACCACAGACACTTGATGGGGTGGGGGCACCAGTACAAGTGGAGGATGGTCCAGGGGTTATGACGTTCTCAAGAAGTCAACCTTCACATCATTATCTGGAAGATGAGGGCAGTTCTTTTCTACTTCTTAACCTCCAGTGGTGATTTCTTTTCAGACCAACAATATAACAGTGGTTTGGTGCATCCCCAAGCAGGGAGGAACCAGATCATGCTGCTTATGCTTGGAAGCCATGAATGTATGGCAGGCGCATTTGCTTTGCTTTGCTTTCTTATAGCTGTGCACATTCTCAGGAGAACCAGTTGTCTTGCTGTGATAGACTTAGTAGGTCTGTCCTGATTATTTAAGAGTGGACTCTCATTCTTGTGGTAGAGCATTGACTATTCAGATGCTGGGGCCACCTGTGTCAAGTTGTCTCTGCTCCCTCATCCTGCATTAGATGCCATTATCCCCCCCCCCCCAAGGGACACTCCCAGAGAGATGCTTCACTTAAACAATCTCCTCTTGTACATCTTTACACGTACCTCCTTTTGGCTCTGATTCCCATATTTTTTGCGGAAAGCAATCAGATGGAAAACCAGAATGAATGTACATTGAATGTACATAGATGCAAATAACCAATTCACATAAATGGAAAAGCGGGTGTGTACTCAAAATAGAGACAAGAACCACCAAAAGAGCACAAAGAAGTATCACGTACTGCATGATAAATCCAAAACCCAAAAACCAAGTAATATAGTAGTTTAATAACACGTTAAGCGCTTTTGTCTCAACACTTTCAGATTTCATCAGAACTAATAAACCAAATGTTCCAACCAATATATATATATATATAGGCATACCAATTTAAGTAAATTACATTTGATTAATTAAATCCATATACAGTGATTAGGCATTTAAAGGTACAAGACACGTTTTCTAAAAAAAAATTTATGAAAGATGCAATAACAGTTGTTTGTCTTTTGGCTTTTCACGGTTAGGGGTCTCGACAGCGGAACTCCGGTCCGCTAATTAAGATGCAATAACAGTACCTTATAAAAATTCTTATAGAACTTTTAGTTTAGAAGTCATAATCTAGCAGCCCTTAATTTCAAAAGTTGGCCTAAAGAAATACAATAATTTAGCACTGGTTCCAAATTTGTTGCCAGTGACATTTGCCACCCTCCTTAAGACCCTCCCCAATCCAACTCTCCACACCTCTCACAAAGCTGGGAGGCTGGCTTTCCCGCTTTCTAAATCAGTGGCTAAACATCACTCAAGACAAATGGATGCTTCAAGTTATAAAGACTGGGTATAGACTACATTTTGCATCTCTTCCAAGGTTTTTACGTGTTCTCATTGCTCTAAAATGGCAATTCAGTGGAGCAGTGGCTCAAATAATAGTTTTGTAGACACAGGAATCCTTAGAACCAGTCCTTACAAAACAGTAGAAAACATGGTTTTATCCAAGACTCTTTCCTAGTTCCAAGAAAAGAAGCAACCTGGAGACCAATCTTAGATCTTTCAAGGTTAAACAGATTCTTGATAATTCTAGAATTTTAGATGTTTACCCCTCAAAAGCTTCTGACTGTGAATTCCCTTCAAATTGTCATGGTCACCCATGGACTTAAAAGATGCATATCCCCATAGGGAAGGAGCACAGGAGATGCCTTCGCTTCAGGGCAGGTAGGAACCACTTTTAATTTTGTGCATTGCCCTTTGATTTATCTACTTCTCCCAGAATATTTACAAACTGTCAGGCTCTAGTAGTTGCCTTTTGCTGGACCAAGGATGTGCAGATATTTCCTTACCTTGGACGTTTGTCTAATACAAGCAAGCACTGCAGAGGAACTTGCTCCATCTCTTTACCTCACAATGCCCTGCCTCTCAAACCTGGAGTTCTTCTGTACCTAAAAAAAGTCCAGCCTTACACCAACAAACAGATGGTGTTATTGGGACACTTAAGAAAACAAATGGCCTTCCTCCCTCAGGAAAAGATTGTTTCTGACCTAGTGCTTCAAGGCACTAGTCCAGAAAGAGGTAATTTCTGCTAGGGAACTCTTAATAGCCCTGGGTTACATGTCCCCCTATATCTTAACAATTCCCTTAGCAAAGTTTTACATGAGGAAAATACAATGGTACATGAAACGTGTGTGGTGCCAGTGTAAACACACCCTCAATTTCACGACATGACTACAACCCTGCTTAAAAAGAGAGCTGTTTAGACCAATAGAAGTCTGCAACCAAAACAATGGAAACCCTTTTTAATGTCAATTAAGGAACCAAGTGTTGACAACAGATGCTTCAAACCTAACATGGGGTGTCCATTAGGCAACCTACAGATGCAGGACAGAAAGGAAAAGGCTTTCCTGAAGAATCACATTAACTTGAAATGTTAGCAGTCCTCAGAGGTATAACAGCATTCAAACAGAAGTAGAAACCAGGTATTTTGCTTCTAGACAGCACCACAGTTATCTGGTACATAAACTGGGGTACCCATGCTGTTGCATAGCTGTGAAAATTTAGGAGGCAATGTAGGAGATGGGTTTGCATCTACAGGCACATTTCCTCCCAGGAAACACAGCAAACTTGCAGACCCACAAGAGTGAATTTTAAAAAAGTTTATTTTAAGGAAATCCTGGACAAGTGGGATATGCCTGAAGTAGAGATTTTACATCAAAGCTAAACAAAGTACTGTTCAAAGGCTCCAGAACACAGGGCCTGGAGGATGGCTGCCTTGTTCCAGTGGACAGGTCTATTTCCTTATGCTTTCTCTCCTATAAGTCTAGGGAGGTAGACCTGAATCGTGCCATGGCATCATTGATTCCCTGTGTTACACGACATGAACATAGATGCTACCACAGAAGGTAGATCTCTTAACACAGAACAAAGGAGCCCACTACTCCACTTTGAGCACACTGAAACTGGTAGCCTTGATGATTTGACCCTGATTCCACAGGATCATCTGTTCAATAAGGATGTCTTGCTTGAAAGAGTCTAAAAGGCCCAGCACCAGAAAGCCCTATATCTCAAAATGAAAAAGATTCTCAGCGTGCTGTCAGGCTAAAGAGCAGCAACACTCGCTATTCAGCATTCCCTTGGTGTACTGTATTATCTAGCGGAACTGTTTTGTAAAGGACTGTACTGCTCCATTAAAATCTATGCCTCAGCCATTTCGGCCTGCTTGCCATTACATCCTCCATTAGTCTCTCTGCCTGTGGTAAAACAGTTTGTCAAGGTAATTATCTATTTAAGACCCCCCCCCCAGTCTGGGATCTTAAATTTGTACTGGAAAACCTTACCCTGTCCCCCTTTTGAGTCTACTAATTCTTCGGTTATCAGATTATTTTTGTGAAAAACTGTTTTGTTAGTAGCCATCACCTCAGCTAGAAAATTTCAGAGCTGTAGTGGCTCATGTGTAAAGAGCCTTTTCTTAGGTTCCTTCAGGACAGTTTCCCTGTGAACATATCCTTCTTTCATGCCCAAAATAGTCTCAGAGCTATGCCTAAACCAAGCAGTCCATTTCCCTGTATCCTGTTTCAGTCCTCAGGATAAGAGGGAAAGAACATTGCATTCACTGGATGTGCACAGACTGCTCAGGTTTTATTTGCATAGTACCAAGATTCTTGGAAAATCTGATCAGTTGTTTGTTGCCATTGCCTGTAGCAAGCTAGGAGAACTTGTCAGCAAACAAACTTTCAAAATGGATTTATAATTGCAACTTTTGTTGTAAGCACCATGGCAAGAGTGTACCTGAGAACATTATAACTTGTTCTATCAGGGCCAGTGCTACCACTGTTGCTTTCATCAGGGGAGTGTCCACACAGGCTGTGTAGCAGACAGCTACCTGATCCTCAGTCCTCACTCTCTCCAGACACTATAATTTGTCGTTTGCTTCTAGAGCCAGAGCAGTGTTTGCCTCTGCAGTTCTGCAGGGGCACCTTCCTTTCCAGTGATGCTTTTTGCCCAGCCACCTTTTCCCATAGATTTGGAAATTTTCCCAGAAGTTTTTATTGCAACAGTAAAACATGCTGAACGTATAGTTGTCAACTTAGCCATAAATGTAGATGTTTAGTGTCTTCACTTTTGCTGTATCCTTTCCCTTCCTTCTTCCCCACTGTTGGTTATGGGTTTGGTGAGCTCCCTCTTTCTTTCACTTTTAGGGCCCCCTGCCCTGTTTAGATGCTCCCAACCAGTCTCTGTGCCCTATGCCTACTGGGGGACAGTATAAACAGATTGTGCTCTTGGTCTTTTGGTTTAGAAAGTGGGGGCAGTGATTCTTTTGGTTTAGAAAGTGGGGATATTGATTCTGTGAGGTCAAGAAAATCCTCAAGTAATGGTGCCATTCGGCAACCTTTATACTCTGCCCTGATTTGGAAGGGTGAGGGAGTCCACAGGCCTTGATGAGAGAATATACCTGTGGTGTTCTGGCCAGTGAATAGCTTTTCCCAGCAAGAAATCCCAGAAGTTATTACTGCAACAATGAAGGCAGTTGAAAATTTCAATGTATGGTAAGTTGTCATGGCTGTACTTTTACTCACCTCACAACTGTCCGTTTCAGTGGAAAACCAAGGCACATTCCACAAGGTCTGTCCCCACTTCCACAGTCTTCAGCACAGTCTACGTTGCTCATCATTGCTCTGCGCTGTAAATTGGATGCTGTTATGGTCTGTTTTCCTTTTGGAACCACATTCCTCAAGAGACTTCTGTGATTCACCAGGGTGTCCAGTAGCTGGTGATTCTGATCCATCATTCATATCTGGCATGGGATGAATAGGATGCAGTAGTAATGTACCTACTATAATACTGGATCCTTTCATCAATGTCTGTCTGATCCGACAACCCTTCCACCTTTCCCCCTCCTAATTGCCATTCTCTAAGACCTGAAGGTCATTTAAAATAATTTCTGATAGTATTTTTAAAACTTGCTTTTATTTCTTGGCGGCAAACTCAGTCTGGGGTAGCTTCACACACTGATGCATTATGGGAAGACAAAAAAATAAGTGTTTTGGTCTGGAGCACTAATTTTGCCAGCGGGGATGCATCAAGCAGCACAAGGACCCATTAGTTATGTTGGATGGACATGGATGAAAGTATTCAGTGTTATTGTGCTTAATGACCATATTGCTGGCTGATTAACAAGCCCAAGTTGGTCAGGTAGTTCATATTGAGCTTTTCAAAGTGTAGCTTAAATCCAGATATAGCAAAGTTTTTTGTGGAGGCATATTTGGACATGGAGAAGTGAGAACTTTTTCTTCCTGGAGAGAGAGAGAGACAGAGATGACCAGCTGAATTTATTTTAGTCTTAGACCTGACTCGGAAGGACTGCATCACTTCCAGGCAAGTGCACATCTTTCTGCCAAATATCAGCAACAGTTCTTATACTACATCTGGCAAGCCTGCACATGAAGCAGCAACACTGTCATCCCTCAGGCATTACCACTGATATCAACCATTTAGAGAGAATTTTCTTGCAGGGCTGATTGGGTGGAGTTCAGTTTGGACAAGACCAGCAATTGGTAGAGCCAACTGTCAGTTGCTGCATTTGACCTTGCTTGTGGAGGCATTTCGTCATGTAAAATTGAGGTGAACTAGAAGCAAGACCATTCCAAGCAAGCAAATCACCATAAAGGAAATAAGAGGTTCTACCACTGGCACTGAAAACCACATCAGAACAGAAACCAGGAATTCTGAGGGTGACCGCTGACAGTACTATACTAAAGTAGTACATAAACAAAGGGGGGGGGGGGCACCCATTCATGATAGCTAGATAGGCAGATATTAAAGGTCTGAGACTGAGCTGTGCAGTGAGGAATGCACCTACAGACAGCTTTTATTCTCCTCAGCGGAAAATACACTTCCAGACAGTTTGAACAGGTATTTTTAACAGTTGTGGGTAGAGACTGGATCCCAAGTGTTCAGAGTGATTGTACACAGGTGGGTTCTTCCCCTAGCAGATTTTTACATCTGGAATGAGAATTACCAGTTGCAGATTTCCAAGGTCAAAGTGGTGGACACATTCAGCATACCATGGCAAGGGCTTCCGATATTGCCTTTCTAACCTTACCTCTGCTGCCAAGGGTATTACAGAATAATACAGGCAGAGCCAGGGTCCTGATGGTTATTTCCCTCTGGCCCAGGCAGCTGTGATTTTCTGTGCTTGTTTATGAAGAGACCAGTTTCCTCCCTCAGCATTTTGTATACTGGTGACTCAAGGTAAGAGGGTGTTGATGCACCAGCCCTTGGGATTAGAAGGCTAACCATGTGGATCATCTCAGCAAAATTTCTTTTAAGGATATTCTTTCTGGCATTATAAACAATATGCAGCAAACTAAAAGACCAAGCATCAGGAATCTTAATTGGCCAAATGGAAGATGCTCTTTATGCAGCACTCATCTAGAGATATAAACCCCAAGGATTGCATAGAATCATATTTTATAGAATTTAGTATATCTTTTCTCAAAAGAATTTTCTTATCCTACCTTTGAGTTGCACCTTTCTGCTATGGGGTTATACCTTCCCATGGTTCGGTTGTTGTTGACTGCTGCATGTTAAAACAGTTGTTGAATGGACTACGGTACCAAAACCACCCAAGAAACTGGTACCCCTTTTGCCCTTCCTTGGAAGCTGAACCTTTTCACCCAGTGGCTCCCACTGACCCCTTGTGATTCAAGTGAATTTGTATTTTAGGAATTCTTTTCCTGTTGGTAATAACATTGGCTAGAAGAGTATCTGAGTTGCAAGCCCTATTGCGCAAGCAAACTTGTACATTTTTTCATAAGGGCAGAGTAAGCTTTTCTGCAAAAAGCAGCATCTGTGTTTTCACTTATCCAAACTACCCTGCTACCTGCTTCTCTAATCCTGTAAACAAAGGAGAAAGGATCCTACAGTTACTGGATGTTCATCGTGCATACAGTTGCAGTCATAACAGATGGGTTATCCTGCCATCAGGCGGGTCCTCGGTCGGCCGAATTCCAAAGTCTAGGTCCGGCGTCGGATGTCGTCGCTTCTTCCCTGACGTCAGTGTGGCAGGGGTATAAAAGAACCAGCCGATGCCATTTTCTCCAGTCTTTCTTGCCGCGCGATGCCCGAAGCAGAAGCAGTTCGCAAGTGCCGGTCGGCCAGCTCCTGAGATTACGAATATTTTTCAACCGAAGTCTTCTTGAAAGCTAAATACCCCGTTGGGGAAACTTTTCTTGCCTCAGACCGATGGCAGACAAAGTTAATAATTGCATTTCATGTGGGAAGCAAATACCGCATAAGGATTTCCATTCCTTCTGCATTCCTTGCTTGGGCCCAGACCACGACGTCTCTGCCTGTCGTTTTTGTGCTAGATTCAACAAACGCACTATTAAGCGTCGGGCGGAGTTTGCCCAACACTATTTTGGCAAACAATTTAATTACATTATGTCGTCGGATACTCCGACTCCAGTTTTGAGTAAAGGACACAAAGATAAGGACCGACATACGAGGTCCGCGACTTCTACCGACACCACGCTAAAGCCGGCTACAGGTGCTCCGGTTCTCAGCGAGGCACCTATGCAGCCCCTGAGTACCGATGACACTTCCTTAGCGGTGTCTTCTGTGCCCGAGGTCACAGGCTCCTCGGCCCTCACCCCGATTACAGATACCGACGCCACTCTTGGCGGGGAAACTCAGAGTTTAGACTGGCCTGCCACCTCTCAAGGTGTCTTCAGGCCGCCTTCTTCTTTTTCCATTAAGGCTTTCACAAAATCTAAAGCAGCCATGCAAACTAAAAGACAAGCTCCACAGGGCCCCATGCCTAAAAAACAGATGCTCAAAATGGCTGAGGATTTGATTACTCTTATCAGGGGTTCTCAACCCCCCTCGGACAAAAGGCCCAGAGTGGAGGAAAAATACCCTTCCTCGGACCAGGCCTCCATTACTTCAGAACATTCTGAAGACCAGGAACATTCATACTCCCCTTTTGAAGATTCTGATGCGGAGGAGTCCATTCCCTCTGTCTCCCCCCCCCGAGGACTATTCTTTTGGGGAAACCTTGCATACCTTGAGGGAACACTTCCACTGGGAAGGCCAAGATTACTCAGATTCCAAGAAAAGGCTCAGGGATTTCCTCTTGCTCCCTCAGCACAGGCCTCTGGCTATCCCTCCTATCTTAGACATACTAGATGATGTGTATTCCGAGGCCAGCCTTAACCCAGATTCTTTACCACCAGCTCCAGTTAAGCCTGACAGGTATTACCGGGTTACTGATTCACACCAATTCCTATACAAAAGCCATGCTGCTGACCCAGAAACTATTTCACAGGGTCCCAAGGGAATTAAGGCCTCTACTGCCAAAAATCCATTACCTTCAGAGAGAGATTCCAGAGCTTTAGAAAGGTGGGGGAAAAAGGTATACACCTCGGCCACTTTAACCATGAGGGCATTAAACTGTCAGTTCCATATGTTAAAGTATCAACAGTTTTTGTTATCTCAGTTGAAAAGCAAAATGTCACAACCTGAACAACCAGACTTGAAGGAGTTGCAGGATTTGTTGCATAGTGCAGAACAAGTGTGTAAACATACCTTGCAATGTGGTTTTGATGCTTTAGAGGCCTCATGTAGAGCTGCTGTTACAGGGTCTGTCATACGTAGACATGCTTGGCTCAGAGCAAACCTTACCAGATCATGTCAAAGCTAAATTACTAGATGCACCTCTTCAAAAAGATGTATTGTTTGGTGTTAAAGCTGAAGAGGTATTAAAGAAAATGGAGGAAAAGGCAAGATCAATGCAAACAGTGAAAGATTTCCTACAGGTACAACCTCCACGTTTCAGTAGAAACTGGCCTTCAAAAAATTGGTCCTTTCCAGCCACGGACAGACCTCAAAGAGGTAGATACAGGCGCCCGAGGGGTAGAGGGCAATCTCAAGGATCATTTAGAGCCAGACAATGGCAAGCACCTACACCAAGAGGTGGAGAGGATAGATCACAGCCATTCAGAAAGCAGACACAATGACTTTCCCCTTTGCATGCCAAGCAAAGCTGTAATGGCAGCACCTTTAGACGGAAAACTGGCATTATTTTCGAAAAATTGGCATATTGTCACAAAAGACAAATGGATCCTGGACATTATAGACAGAGGTTACAGATTCCACTTTCACACCTTTCCAAAAATGAGAGGCATGCCAAACCTGCCACAAAATCAAAGGGCAGAGGCACAAAAACAAATTTCAGCTCTCATGGACATGAAAGCTATTCAAGAGGTACCTGCACAAGAACAGGGTCAAGGTTTTTATTCCAGACTATTCCTGGTACCAAGGAAGGACAAAGATTGGAGACCTATTTTGGACCTATCCATTCTAAACACATATTTACTCGTACCAAAATTCAAGATGCTCACATTACAGCAGCTTCTTCCCATGCTGGGCAAGGAGTATTGGCTGGTAACATTGGATCTCAAGGAGGCATACCTGCATGTCCCTATCAGAGAAGATTGCAGAAGATACCTCAGATTTCTTGCAGGTTCAACCCATTATCAATTCTCTGCATTGCCCTTTGGCTTATCTACTGCGCCCAGAGTGTTCATGAAATGCCTGGCATCAGTAATTGCCTTCTGCAGACTTCAAGGGATACAAATATACCCATATTTGGATGACTGCCTGATCCAAGCGGACAGCAAGCACATACTTCTGAAACACATGGCATTTGTAATAAAGTTGTTGAACTCTCTGGGATACACAGTCAACAAAAAGAAATCAAAACTAATACCCTGTCAAGCAATAATTTTCCTGGGTGCCAGCTTGAATACAAACACCCAGATGGCCTACCTCACGCCAGAGAAACAAGGGCAACTATCTCAATACTTCAGAAGAGAAACAAGGGCAACTATCTCAATACTTCAGAAAAATGGCAACCTTCACCAGGCTGACTGCAAGGAAAATCCTGCAGGCTCTGGGATTCATGGCATCTTGCATCCTGCTAATCCCATGTGCAAAGCTGCATATGAGGAAACTTCAATGGTACCTAAAAAACTTATGGTCTCAACACAGCCACAGTTTGGAAACAATTATACCACTGATTCCATGTCTCCAAAAGGAATTCCTGTGGTGGGCTCAAGCATGCCAAAGAAACATAGGTCTCCCATTCTGCTTGCCTCAAGCAAATCAAATCATCACAACAGACGCCTCGGACTACGCCTGGGGGGCGCACATGACAGATCAGTGCATTCAGGGCAAATGGTCCCAAAAAGAAAAGCACCTACACATCAATCAAAAGGAAATGCTAGCAGTAAAAAATGCTATTATGGCTTTCGAAGACCTACTGCATCCAGGCCAGCTATTGATAAGGACAGACAACACCACAGTGATGTGGTACATAAACAAACAGGGAGGAACCCATTCATATCCCCTGTGCAGGCTAGCCATGTCTCTTTGGAACACGGCTCTGGAATTACAAATCCAATTTCAAGCACAATTCCTGCCAGGCAAGGAAAACACGCTGGCAGACAACCTAAGCAGAAATATGACAGATCCACACGAATGGAAGTTGCATCCTCAAGTTTTTGCAAAGATAATTCAAGCATGGGGAAGGCCAGATATAGATCTCTTTGCTACCCACAGAAATTACCAATTGAAAAAATTCTGCTCAAGGACCTATCATCCACAGGCCTGGAAAGTGGACGCACTTTCTTTCAGTTGGACAACATTGACAGTTTATGCCTTTCCACCTCTTCCTCTGCTGCCCAAAGTTCTATTAAAAGCCAGAGCAGACAGACCAAAGATGATTCTCATTGCTCCAGACTGGCCAAGACAACACTGGTACCCACTCCTGAGGAGCCTGACGCATTCCCCACCATGGATCCTGCCTCTAATGCCTCTTCTGTTGACCCAGCACAACTTCAAAACTCTTCACAGTCAGCTGAAAACACTCAATCTAGCCGCATGGAGGATTCCTTAATTTCCCAGCAGACCCTCCTCTCCAAGGAGGTGCAGGATGTCATTTTGGAGGCCAGAAGGCCTTCTACTAGAAAAGCCTACTCCGCCAAATGAAAACGGTTTTGTGCCTGGAATCAGAAAAAGGGACAGAATCCTGGAATACTGAATTTACCTCAAATATTACAGTACCTAGCTGAGATGCTAAACAGTGGACTTTCATTCTCCTCCATCAAAATCCGTGCCTCAGCCATTTCTGCTCAATACAACACTGATCCTCCTTTATTCTCTCATCCTCTCTTAAGACAGTTCCTCAGAGGGGCTAAGAATATAAAACCCCCAAGGAAGCAACCAGTACCTGCTTGGGACCTCAATTTCATTTTAGAAAAACTGACCCTGCCTCCATTTGAGCCAGTTGCTTCAACAGAACTGCAATATTTGTCATGGAAAACAGCCTTCCTTCTGGCTATCACCTCAGCACACAGGGTTTCGGAACTAGAAGCCCTCATGGCTGTGCAACCTTTCATCATTTTCCATCAGGACAGAGTTTCCTTATGAACCAACCCTTCCTTTATGCCAAAGGTAGTATCCAGTGTAGTCTTGAATCAGGCTATCCACTTAACTACTTTTTTATCCTAATCCACAAAACAAAGGGGAGAGACTACTACATTCCTTGGACATTCACAGACAGCTTCGTTATTATTTGGACACGCTTTTGTTATTCTTTTCATGGTAAAACTGTACCTACAAGCATCAGATCTCACTCCACAAGGGCCACAGCTACCTCTGCAGCTTTCCTCAGGGGGGTTCCTACCAAGGATATTTTGGAAGCAGCCACTTGGAGTTTTGTGCATACTTTCTCCAAGCACTATCACCTACCATTATACTCCAAATCTAGAGCGGGCTTTGCCACCGCAGTCTTGCAGGGCATCCTTCTTCCTCCTAGTTCCACTTAGTGCCTACCACCCCTTTTTAGCTGTGGGATTCTACCCATCTGTTATGACTGCAGCTGTATGCACGATGAACATAGTACAGTTTTGTACCTACCATAAATGTAGATGTTCGAGTGCTAATACAGCTGCAGTCCAGGTTTCCCTCCCTCCTTCCCCTCTTGGGACAGGCCTAATGACAAACACCTCCTCATACAACCTGATTGGGGTATTCTTTTATGGTGTATTTGCTTGCAACTTCTGTTTTTTGATTATATTGCATTGCATTATTACATACATTTATGTTTTGCCTTCCTTCTGGGGGCACCTGACATCTGGGGCAAGAAAAACTGAAGAAAATGGCGTCTGCTGGTTCTTTTATACCCCTGCCGCACTGACGTCAGGGAAGAAGTGACGACATCCGACGCCGGACCTAGACTTTGGAATTCGGCCGACCGAGGACCCGCCTGACGGCAGGATAACCCATCTGTTATGACTGCCAACTGTATTAGCACTCGAACATGTACATTTATGGTAGGTACAAAACTGTACTTTATCCATCAGCAACTCTGGTATAATACTGCCAGAGCCAAGGATGTCAAAACAGACCATTTGTTTTTCTCCTATATGCCAGGCAACGTGGGTAGGCTGTTTTCTAGACAATCCCTTTACAGATAGCTTAATGTATTGTGTTTTCTTATGAGTCCAACAACAGTCCCCTAGGAGAGCCAATTAGGGCAGACTCTACAAGGGAGTTCAACCACAGTCACTGGATTTTTCAAAAATGTGTCAACTCAAGGCATTGGAGACAGACTTTTGGACTTTGGTCCATCCTTTCTTTGTTTTATTTATAATTTTTTAATACGCGTCTTAATTGTGGAAAACAGATTCCACAACGGGACTTTCATTTCCATTGTGTTTACTGCTTAGGTCTAGAACACAACGTTCCAAGTTGTCCTCATTGTGTTTATTTAACAAACTCACTATCAGTCGTATAGTTGAATCCCTGCACAGGGAGAAATGTCTATAATTTGCTCGGGTGGCAGACAATACAGTTTTGCCATTGGTCAGTCTACCCAGGCTTATGATTGTCAAAGGACAGGAGATGCCTTTGCATTCCCTTCAGACAGCTGATGGGGGCTGCATTCTGTTATCCTGCTGAGTACCCTTTGGACTCTTGACATATCTTTTAGCCCCCACACAGTGGTACAAGCTGAAGGACAAGGATTGTTGATTGAGTCCACGGTCATGCTGCAGGCCCTGGCTTCAGACTCCCTCTCTAGATCTTCAGATAGGATGTAATCCCAAAGACTTCCGAGCAGAAGTCAGTTGACTGTGTGCCCGGCTCCATTAGTAGCATACGGCTACCTTTTGTCCTGCAGTAGTAGTTTACTGCAGGACAAATGGCATTCAGATCTCTCCCTAATTAGACAACCATCTGATTTAAGGGGAATTCTGTGGAGGAGCTTCCTACTGTTCTGTGCCTAACTATGACCATTTTCTCCATTCTAGGTTACACCTTAAAACTAAAGAAATGTAAACTCTGTCCATCCTGAGAGCTTGTCTTTCTAGGAGCATTGCTAGATCCAGTCCTGGATTTTCCTCCCTGAGAAAAAGATCATGTTCCTGACAAACTGCATCCAATCTCTTCTCCCCTCTCAGTAATTCCAGGATGGGAGGTGCACAGACTTTTGGGATATATGACCTTGTGTATCCTAATGATCCTTGTAGCCAGACCACATATGGGGATGACACATTGGTATCTCATAAATGTATGTTACAAACAGTCTGTCAGCCAACAAATTCCTGTCATTCCCTGCTTAAAACGGGAACTCCAGTGGTGGATCCCTGCTTGCAATCAGAACTTAGGGGGACTATTCAGGAGCCCACACCATAGCCAGACCTTAACCACAGATGTGTCCGACATGTTTTTTTTGGGTGGGGGGTACATTCCAGTAGCCTCCAAGCTCAGGGAAAATGGGAACAATTTTGGCTAAAAAAACACACATCTAAAAGAAATTATGGCTGTTCTCAAGAGTATCCTAGCCTTCGAGGAATCATGGCAAGCTCAGGGAAAATGGGAACAATTTTGGCTAAAAAAACACACATCTAAAGGAAATTATGGCTGTTCTCAAGAGTATCCTAGCCTTCGAGGAATCATGGAAACCAGGGACTTTACTGATTAAGATAGACAACACTTCAGTGATGTGGTACATGGTGGAGTAAGTGGGGAATGGGCACTAACTCCTGTCCTGATGTCACTCGACCACGTCTTTGTGGGACATGGCTCACGTCTTGAGCCTATACCTTTTGGCCCACTACTTGCGGAGGGGGGGATAAATTATTGGCAAATTGCCTCAGCAGATCAGAAGTGAACTGTCATGACTGGAACTTGAACAAAGATGTGTTCGTACTCATTTGCCTATCTTGAGATGTGCCAGAAATGGACCTTTTTGGTTCAGATCAGCTGAAAAAAAAATTGGCTCAGCAGCCACACATCCCAATGCCTGGAGGAGTGATTTTTTTCTGCTTTTCAGCAACAGGTGTCTTTCTTAATGCATTCCCTCCCATTCCCCTCATCCCCAGAATACCGTTGAAAATCAGGGAGGAAGAGATAACAGTAAGAATGCTCGCACCTTTGTGGCTGAGCCCAACATGGGTTCTGTCTCTCCTGCACAACTTGAGCAGGGAAAAAACATTGTTGTGTCCTTAACAGGTGAACCTGTTGACTTAGAACAGGGGCTCTGTCATGCACCCCAATCTCAGCACCTTGAGGTTAACACTATGGTTTATTCACTAACTGCTTCCCAAGGCCTCTGTTTGGAAAGGATGTGTTAGATATTTTAATGGAAGCCAGATAAACTAGTATAGAAGGTCTTACAATTCCCAGTGGAAAAGGTTTTCGTTGTAGTGTCAACAGCAGAATATCACCCTAAGGTTAGAAGAGATCAAACACATTCTTACCTCATTCATTAAAGTACGCTCTTAGACATTTTTTGCCTTCCTCTGCAGCCTCCTGATGTTCATCGTGCATACAGCTGCAGTAATCACAGATGGGTTTTCAGCCGTCAGGCGGTCCCTCGGTCGGCCGAATTCCAAAGTCTTAGTCCGGCGTCGGTTGTCGTCGCTTACTCTTCTGACGTCAGTAAGGCCAGAGTATATAAGATACAGCCGACGCCATGTTCTTCAGTCTTTTTTGCCGCGCGGTGCCCGAAGCAGAAGCAGTTCGCAAGTGCCGGTCGGCCAGCTCCTGAATTACGAAAAAATTGGAATCGAAGTCTTCATTAAAGCTAAGTACCCCGTTGGGGAAACTTTTCTTGCCTCAGACCGATGTCAGAAAAACTTAATAATTGTATTTCTTGTGGGAAGCAAATACCGCATAAGGATTTCCATTCCCTTTGCATACCTTGTTTGGGCCCAGATCACGACGTCTCGGGCTGTTGCTTTTGCGCTACCTTCAATAAACGCACTATCAAGCGTCGGGCGGAGTTCGCCCAACACTACTTTGGTAAAGCTTTTGATTATAAAATGTCGTCGGACACTCCGACTACCGTTTTGTCCAAAAAACGCAAGGAAAAGGACCGACACGCGAGGCCTGCGGTCCCCGCCGACACCACGCCAAAACAGGCTACACGTGGTCAGGTTCTCAGTGAGACGCCTTTGCAGTCCCTGACTACCGACGACACTCCTTTGGCGGTGTCCTCTGTACCCGAGACCGCCGTGTCCCCGGCCCTTTCCCAGACTACAACCGAAGCCCCTGCTAATGTCGAGCCTACTAATGTGGACAGGTCCACCTCCACCCATGGTGTATTTAGGCCCTCATCTTCCTTTTCAATTAAGGCCTTTACTAAATCCAAAGCAGCCAGGCATTCCACTAGGCCTGTTGCACAGGGCCCATCTCCTGGACCCATGCCTAAGAAGCAGATGCTTAAAATGGCTGAAGATTTAATTACTCTTATCAGAGGTTCTCAGCCCCCTCCTGACAAGAGACCCAGAGTGGAGGAAGAATCTCCCTCTTCTGATCAGGGATCCATTTTATCAGAGCATTCTGATGCAGAGGAACACTCTTACTCCCCTTTTGAGGATTCGGATGCAGAACAGTCCATTCCTTCTGTATCCCCTCCTGAGGATTTTTCTTTTGGGGAAACCTTGCACACCTTGAGGGAACACTTCCATTGGGAAGGCCAAGACTTTTCAGATTCCAAGAAAAGACTTAGGGAATTTCTTTTGTTACCTCAGCACAGACCTCTGGCTATACCCCCTGTTTTGGATGTACTGGATGATGTCTATTCGGAGGCTTGCCTTAACCCTGATTCTCTGCCTCCTGCACCAGTAAAACCTGATAGGTATTACAGAGTACCCAGCTCTCACCAATTTCTCTACAAAGGCCATAATGCTGACCCTGAAACCATTTCACAAGGCCCCAAGGGATTAAAGGCCTCCACTGCCAAGAATCCACTTCCTGCAGAAAGGGAATCCAGATCTCTAGAAAGGTGGTGTAAAAAGGTATATACCTCGGCCACCCTAGCCATGAGGGCCTTAAACTGTCAGTTTCATATGATTAAATATCAACAGTACCTGTTATCACAATTAAGGAACAAAATGTCTCAACCTGAACAACCAGATTTAAAAGAGTTACAGGATATGATGCATAGTGCGGAGCAAGTGGGTAAACACACCTTTACAATGTGGTTATGATGCCCTAGAGGCTTCCAGTAGAGCAGCTGCTACAGGATCAGTCATTCGCAGACATGCCTGGCTTAGGGAACAAAATTTGCCTGATCATGTGAAAGCTAAACTTCTTGATGCTCCTTTACAAAAGGATGTACTATTTGGTACTAATGCTGAGGAGATATTACGGAAAATGGAAGAAAAAGCCAAATCTATGCAAACTGTCAAAGCTTTCTTACAGGTCCAACCACCACGTTTTAGCAGAAATTGGCCTTCAAAAAACTGGTCCTTTCCAGCCACTGACAAGCCCCAAAGAGGTAGATACAGACGCACAAGGGGCAGAGGGCAATCACAAGGATCTTATAGAGGCAGACAATGGCAATCTCCAGCACCAAGACGTGGTGAAGACAGTGCACAACAACACAGAAAGCAAACCCAATGACTCCCTCATTTCCATACCAAGCAAGTTTCCGCTGGCAGCACCTTTGGGAGGGAAACTAGCATTATTTGCAAGCAATTGGCATATTGTCACAACAGACAAATGGATACTGGACATCATAAACAGAGGCTACAAATTTCAATTTCACACTCTTCCAAAAATGAGAGGCATGCCAAACCTGACACAAAATCAAAGGTCAGAGGTACAACTGCAAATTTCAAAGCTCCTAAACATGAGAGCTATACAAAAGGTACCTACGCACCAACAAGGTCAAGGTTTTTATTCAAGACTCTTTCTGGTACCAAGGAAAGGAACCGACTGGAGACCCATTCTGGACTTATCCATCCTAAACACATTTCTACTCGTACCAAAATTCAAGATGCTCACATTACAGCAACTTCTTCCCATGCTGGGCAAGGAGTTTTGGCTGGTAACATTGGACCTCAAGGAGGCATACCTGCATGTCCCAATCAGACAAAGCTGCAGAAGATACCTCAGATTTCTTGCAGGTTCAATCCACTATCAATTCTCTGCATTGCCCTTTGGCTTATCCACTGCGCCCAGAGCATTCACAAAGTGCCTGGCATCAGTGATTGCATACTGCAGACTTCAAGGGATACCAATTTACCCTTATCTGGACGACTGCCTGATCCAGGCGGACAGCAAACACACACTACTGGAACATCTGGCATATGTGACACGGTTACTGCTTTCTCTGGGATATACCATCAACAAGGAGAAATCAAGGCTAACACCATCTCAGAAAATAACCTTCCTGGGTGCCAACTTGGACACAAACACCCAGATGGCATACCTTACACCAGAAAAACAAGGGCAACTATCTCAGTACTTCAAAACACTAGCAAAAAGTACCAGGCTTACTGCAAGGAAAATCCTGCAGGCTCTGGGTTTCATGGCATCTTGCATTCTTCTAATCCCATGTGCAAAGCTGCATATGAGGAAACTTCAATGGTACCTAAAAAATCTATGGTCTCAACACAGTCACAGTTTGGAAGCTATTATACCAATAATTCCATGTTTGCAAAAGGAATTTCTATGGTGGGCCCAAGCATGTCAAGTAAACACAGGCCTTCCATTCTGCAAGCCTCAAGCAAAGCAAGTCATAACCACAGACGCCTTGGATTACGCCTGGGGGGTGCACATGAAGGACAGGTGCATTCAGGGCAGATGGTCCCAAAAGGAAAAGCACCTTCACATCAATCAAAAAGAAATGCTAGCAGTAATAAATGCAATTGCAGCTTTCAAGGACTTCCTACATCCAGGACAATTACTGATAAGAACAGACAACACCATAGTAATGTGGTACATAAACAAACAAGGAGGAACACATTCATACCCCTTGTGCAGACTAGCCATGACTCTTTGGAACTCGGCTCTGGAAAGACAAATCGAACTTCAAGCACAGTACTTGCCAGGACTGGAAAACACACTGGCAGACACTCTAAGCAGAAATATGACAGATCCACACGAATGGAAGTTACATCCTCAGGTGTTTACAGAGATCATCCAAGCATGGGGGAGGCCAGACATAGATCTTTTTGCATCCCACAGGAACCATCAATTGAAAAAGTTTTGTTCAAGGACCTTTCATCCAAAGGCCTGGAAAGTGGACGCCCTTTCATTCAGTTGGACAACATGGACAGTTTATGCATTCCCACCTCTGCCTCTTCTGCCCAAGGTGCTTTTGAAAGCAAGAACAGACAAACCGAGGATGATACCGATTGCTCCAGATTGGCCACGGCAACACTGGTATCCACTGCTGAGGAGCCTAACACATACTCCTCCCTGGTCCCTGCCTCTAATGCCTCTTCTGCTGACTCAGAACAGCTACAAAACTCTTCACAGCCAGCTGAAAACACTCAACCTCGCTGCATGGAAAATTCCTTAACACCACAACAGACCCTACTCTCCAAGGAGGTGCAGGATGTTATTTTGGAGGCCAGAAGACCATCTACTAGAAAGGCTTACTCCGCAAAATGGAAGCGGTTTTGCTGTTGGAATGAGAAAAGAGGCCAGGACCCTAGAAACTTGAACTTACCTCAGGTGTTACAGTACCTAGCTGAACTGCTGAACAGTGGACTTTCATTTTCTTCCATAAAAATACATGCCTCAGCCATTTCTGCGGAATTCAACACGGATCCTCCTTTATTCTCTCACCCACTCTTACGACAGTTCCTCAGAGGGGCTAAGAATATAAGACCTCCAAGGAAGCAACCAATACCAGCCTGGGACCTTAATTACTTACTAGAAAAATTAACATTGCCTCCTTTTGAACCTGCTGCCTCAACAGATTTGCAATATTTGTCCTGGAAAACAGCTTTCCTTCTGGCCATCACTTCAGCTCGTAGGGTTTCTGAACTACAGGCCCTCATGGTGGTGCAGCCCTTCCTCATCTTCCATCAGGACAGGGTTTCCCTTCGTACCATCCCATCTTTTATGCCAAAAGTGGTATCCAGGGTAGCCTTAAATCAAGCCATACACCTACCTACCTTTTATCCTAACCCTCAAAACAAAGGGGAAAGGCTGTTACACTCTTTAGACATCCATAGGCAGCTACGTTATTATTTGGACAGAACAAAGTCCTTCAGGAAATCAGAACAACTTTTTGTGTCCTATGCCGTAGGGGCTCAAGGGAAACCAATTACAAAACAGACCATTTCCAAGTGGATTGGCCACTGCATACGGTTTTGTTATTCCTATCATGGGAAATCTGTCCCTACTGGTATCGGATCTCACTCCACTAGGGCCACAGCCACCTCTACAGCCTTCCTCAGAGGTGTTCCTACTAAGGATATTTTGGAGGCAGCCACTTGGAGTTCTGTACATACCTTCACAAAACACTACCACCTGCCCTTATATTCCAAAACAAGAGCAGGCTTTGCCACTGCTGTTTTGCAGGGCATTCTGGCTCAACCCAGTTCCTCATAGTACCTACCACCCTATGCATAGCTTTGGGACTCTACCCATCTGTGATTACTGCAGCTGTATGCACGATGAACATAGTACAGTTTTGTACCTACCATAAATGTAGATGTTCGAGTGCTAATACAGCTGCAGTACAGGTTTCCCTCCCTCCTTCCCCACTTGGTAAAGGCATGGGGCCTAACAACCTTTTCATACCACCTGACTGGGTTATCCTGCTATGTTTTATTTGCTTGCTTACACTGATTTTGCATTACATTGCATTGCTTGCATATGTGGATAAGCTTTATTTATGTATTGCCTTCCTTTTGGGGGCACCTGACATCTGGGGCAAGAAAGACTGAAGAACATGGCGTCGGCTGTGTCTTATATACTCTGGCCTTACTGACGTCAGAAGAGTAAGCGACGACAACCGACGCCGGACCAAGACTTTGGAATTCGGCCGACCGAGGGACCGCCTGACGGCTGAAAACCCATCTGTGATTACTGCAGCTGTATTAGCACTCGAACATCTACATTTATGGTAGGTACAAAACTGTACTTTTTCTCTCAAGCCCTTGTGAATCAGTTCTTTATGGGTATTATCCACTTGAGGCCTTCCTGAAGAGCTCCTATCACCTTTGGGACCCCAGTTTTGTGGTGGAGGAGCTCACTGTACCATCCAAGCCAGAAGCTAAGCTGACATTACATTTCTCTCTCTTGAAGACAGCTTTTCTAGTGTCCATTACCTCTGTTTGATGGGTTTCAGAACTGCAAGACTTCGTGTGCACTGAATCCTTCCTTGTTTTTTAACAAGACAGAATTTTTCTCAGGACTAATCCTTCTTCCATGCCAGAGTTGTTTTGGAACTTTCTTTGAATCAGTCTGTTCACCTTTCTGCCTTCTTCCCTCACCCTCAGAATGAAGGGGAGTGTATCCTACATTCACATGGTGTTCACAGATAATTTCGATATTATCTGACAGGACCAAGTCTTAAAAAGTTCAAAAAGCATTTTGTAGCCTTCGCTAGCAACAAACTGGGAAATCATGTCACCTAAACAAACTATTTGAAAATGGATTTCCAGCTGTATTGTTTTTTGTGGCCAGCATCATGGAAAGCAAATTCCACAACATATCGTATCTCATTCTACCAGACCTACTGTAACTACTAGAGCATTTCTTAGGAGCTCCCTCCAAAACAGTGTTAGCAGCTGTCACTTTCTTTTCCAGCCTCCCCTTTCTCAGCTTTGGTCTTCATACATAGTTATTACTGCAACAGTGAAATATGATGAACATAGTGCAGTTGTATCTACTTACATAAATGTAGATGTCAGTGTCTTCAGTGACAGTGTTGCAGTGAGTCTTCCCTCCCTCCTTACCCTGTGTCATTTTTTTTAAGGCTGGGGTGGGCAGCCCCCACCCACTGTCATTCTTCTTTTGAGTTAGGTCTTTAGAGAATCCTCCTGTGCTCACTGAGAAGTTGAGGGTGCCTTGTACTCCATGGAAAGCAAATTCCACAACATATCGTATCTCATTCTACCAGACCTACTGTAACTACTAGAGCATTTCTTAGGAGCTCCCTCCAAAACAGTGTTAGCAGCTGTCACTTTCTTTTCCAGCCTCCCCTTTCTCAGCTTTGGTCTTCATACATAGTTATTACTGCAACAGTGAAATATGATGAACATAGTGCAGTTGTATCTACTTACATAAATGTAGATGTCAGTGTCTTCAGTGACAGTGTTGCAGTGAGTCTTCCCTCCCTCCTTACCCTGTTTCATTTTTTTTAAGGCTGGGGTGGGCAGCCCCCACCCACTGTCATTCTTCTTTTGAGTTAGGTCTTTAGAGAATCCTCCTGTGCTCACTGAGAAGTTGAGGGTGCCTTGTACTCCATGTTTGGAGCTATACCGTGAGGGGCTCCTTTTTTGTTGGGGGCAAGAAAGAGCTGTAAGAGATGAGTTGTTTGTTTTTCAATTAATTGTACAGGTTATAGGTTACATTAAGGGTGTGCACTCTTATGCAACCAGCTTACTATACATTTTTTATTTTCTGTATTTTTCCTCTAAGAGATTTGTTTGTTTTCAATTGAATTGTACAGGTTGTAGGACACATTAAAGGTGGGAAAAGTTTTGAATTGATTTATTGTGGTCTCGATTTTTTTATATCACAAAAACCTGGCATTTTACCAGGGGTGTGTAAACTTTTTATATCCACTGTATATGTATGTGTGTATAGATATATATGTATATATATATATATATATATATGTGTATATATATATATATATATATATATATATATATATATAGTTTACTGTTAAAATTACAAAAATTAAAATAATTTTGTAATTAAATGTCAACATTTATTGTCGAATCTATGCATTTTCGACTGTTTAGAATGTCGAAAACCATCAGTAATTGTCGAAAAAGTCAAATTCGGCATTTTACGGCAATTACCAAAAATGCCATCCTTGCCGTAAAGTCCCGTACTCCTATAAAGAAAATCACGTTTTTGCAGGGGGGCTGTGCCCCCCCACACCCCCTGCTAACTATATATTCGAACTCCAAGATCGCACTACAGTGAGGAAAGGGATACATTTCCTTAACTGCACTGTACCTCAATCTCTGCACAGTTCCTTGCATTTATAGCATCGAATACACAGTACATTCACTAATATAAACATTCGAACATTGAGAATGCACCCATATGAACCATTCAAACATCTGTAGTTCCAATTTTTCATATGGGTGCATTCACACCTTGACATTATGATAATAAACCTATATATATATATATATATATCTCCATATGTATACATATACATATATATATATATATATATATATACATATATATATATACATATATATATATATATATACATATATATATATACATATATATATACATATATATATATATATATATATATATATATATATATATATATATATATATATATATATATATATATATATATATATATATCCACACACACACACACACACACACACACACACACACACACACACACACACACACACACACACACACACACACATACAAATATGTAGATAGTAACTGTCATTTAATCTGTGTACGGTTCTAATTTTATTTTTCTCATTGTGATCTTTACTGAAATGCTTGTTTCTTTTTGAACTGGTATGTACAAGAAATATGTACTGAGTACTTCTTTGTATATATAGATGAACTAGTTGATGCGTATTCTGCATATTACTATACATATACTATTGTACTATGTAATTGTTGTATTTTGCTTATATTTCTGTGGAGCTTTTATCCCCGGGCCTCCGTTGAAGATGGGCTTCTGGCCCAGTCAGACTTTCTTGCTAAACAAATGTAAATAAATAAATATCTCCAGCCTTTGCCTGGTGACATTAAGGCTCAAATGTTGGATATTCCTCTTGATAATAAGAACCTATTTGGTTTTGCAGCTGCTGAACTTTTCAAGTCTCTGCAGTACAAAGGGAAGGCCTTACAGGCATTGAAGCATATTTTTTTTCTTGTCTTCCCAAGTGCCAAAGAAATTATCCCTGTTTGACTTGTGTTCTCTGTTTGACTATTACTGATCTCTCTGCATTTGATTTTAGACTGAAATTATTAATTTAAGGTTTAAGTACTTCTCCTTTTTATCTTTTGTTGTATTGCATTTTGTTTTGATTTTTGTTGGCTAGGGTCAGTTAGAAAATAATTCTTTTGTAGACAGTGAATAACATCCAGCTAATTAGTGGGAGGAGCTGAGAACTACAATTATTTAGTGGCATCTTTATTTAGCTGTAGTGTCTGTTTGACTTGCAATTCTCTGCCTGTTAGTGATCTGTGTCTGCATTTCATTTTTCATCCACTCCTCTGCTGTTCCTATTTTAAACTTGGTGGCTTTTGAGTTGCCCGCCCCTACTATAAATCTGAATTTGAACTCTCCTCCCAGTCCAATCTCATCAGCTCATTCTGCTGATCACAGAGAGATCATTTGGGAAGGCCCTCCCCTTTAGTCTCGTAAACTTGAATTATCTTTTGTTTCTTCCCTTCCCACTTACTAAAAATAGAAAAAAAAAATATGCTTTATTCAGCTGCTTTTACTGTAGTTGCATTTCTTCCTGCTTTATCTTTTTGCTGCCCATTCTTAGTGTTTAGTTTCATTTAATCTGCTGCATTTAACCTGATTACAGTGCAACTGTTATTCTAAGCCTTTAGTTTTGATTTAAATACTTGGGTTCATACTAGATATTTTACATAAGGAAAGTTTGTGGTCTGTACTCTTGTAGCAGCAGAGTTGGTTTACACCCTTCTGAGTATGGAACTGCTAGTTGAAGGCTTATTATGTCTGCTAAAAGTGTCTTAGTTCTGATTTAAGCACAAGATGGGAATTGCTGGTTGAAGGCTTATTGCATATGTCATTCTAAAGTGTCTTAGTTCTGGTTTAAGCACTTGGACTCCAAACCAGTTATTTTACATTAAGAAGGTTTGTGGTCTACACTCTTATGGCATCATTGTCTAGACATATTTTTTTTTAACTTCTCGATCATCTAGTTTGCATATAGCTGAGCATTGCTCATCAAGTCTTTAGTCTTATTGACCTGTTAAGTATTTAAATTTCCCTCACTCCTCCCAAGTAGATGATTAACCATGGGTATGCACTTTCCAACTCTCTCTGTGGCCAGTCTGGTAGAGATGGTTATTCTGAGGCATTGTAGCAATTGCCTCATGTACACTGACAACCTACTTTTTCTTAATAAAACTGATAAAGTATGCGAGAGTTGTAAATACACTTTAAAGCTGGAGGCAGAACACACTCATACAGCCACAACACGTCCTGTAGGGATTGGTCATTGACACTTGTACCATGCCTACTGCACAGGGTGAAGACCCTATAAATAAAACTAGTTATGTTGAGGCGCTTGCAGATAACATTCCTAAAACAGTAAGATCTCCTGCACAATACTATCAAAGAAAGGGTCCTCAACCATCATGTAAACACTCCATTAAAACACCACCTACAGCTAAACATAGTAACACTGTATCCAGTGCCTCTTCTTGTAAGCCCTTAAGGCAAACCAGCGAGCAGCCACACTTCCTGGTCATTGGTGATTCTGTAGTGAGGCATACAGATGTCCTCCTCACCAGACTGAGTATAGAGAGAGTCACGGTTAGCTGCCTTTCCAAGGCTAAGGATCCATCAAGTCACACAGACACTCAGGTCACTGAATCGCAGGTACCAGAATGACTCTGTCATAGTCCATGTTGGGCGTTATTGACCTGAGACGTAACTTCCTTGACTGTATGAAGCGAGACGCAATAGAGCTCACTGATTGTGCATCTCAGGCAGGTATGAGCCTAGCATTGAACAGCATGCTACCTTTTCCAAAGATGCCACATTATCAACAGAAAATGATTGCTTTAAATAATTGTCTTAGCTTCTAGTGTCAATCCAGGTGGTACACTTTTTGTCGTCTTGGGAGGATGTGGTTAACCACGCTGCTTTGCCAGGAATGGTCTGCACCTATCCCCCTCAAGGCTTTCTGATATTGGAAAAGACCTTTTTCTCCCTCCATAGTGCCTTTTTTAGGCAGTGCCAAACTGGTAAACCTACTGACTTAACTGGACGTATGAAGGAATATCTGAATATGGTACTGCTCAATGCTAGAAGTCTTGACAAGAAATTCCACTCTCTGCAAGTCTTTCTCTTCCTGGAGAGTGTAGACATCTGTGTAGTAATGAAGACATGGTTTAAAGTCATGGAGAGTACCCCAGCAATGAAAGGTTATAATGCCTTTCAGACCTTTAAACCAGCTGCTGCACAGGAGGGAACTAAAGGTGGAGGAGTCTCAGTCTATAATAAAAACAACCTTACATCCAGACTAGTTAGTGTATGACTCACTGGAACTTATATATGTGCAACTCACCATAAACAGGGTATCGTACCACAATCTAGCAACTTGTAGGTCCCCCTGCATGTCCCAGGAAACCCATAATACCCATCTCAGTGTATTTGTCTCTCTCACTGTTCAACCCAGGGGGAATCTCAACTACCCCTCTATAGACTGGGAATCCTACACCTCTTCTAATGCACAAGCCTAGAGATTCCAAACTGCTGGTACCAACATCCTGGAACAGTTGGTCTATTCTCCTACCAGGGGTGCAAACATCCTTGACCCTTGTACTCACTAATATGGTGGGGGGGTGATCTTCCTCACCCAAGGTAATGTCTTCGCTCCTCAGATCTGACCATAATTGCTTGAAATAAAATTAAATCTGGGGATTCAGTGAAACCAAAAACCTTTAGGAACTATTCCAGGGTTAAACCTGTCTCTAATGAGGAAAACTGTGGCTAAATTCCAAGCACCACCAAACTCAGTAAACACCATAGCATATTCTGAGCTATTTACAAAATCTCTGTACAGCTGTGTAGATTGAGCTGTGCCCACTCATGTTAAGAATAAGACAAACTCAAAAGGCAAGCCACTCTTCTGGAATCATAGTATCAATTTGATATACATAAAAAAAATCTTGGCCAAGTGTAATAGGAGCAAAGCCATACATACTAAAATCTCCCTGACTAATCTAAACAGGCAGCTAAGATGGTTAATTAATACTTCAAAGGGTAAATTTGAAGAAAACATAGCTTCTCAGACAGAAGACAACTACAAAGCTTTCTACAGCTATGTCCAGAATCTAAGTGTACAACAGTGTGCAAAACTTACTGTAAATGGCATCACCCACACTGAACCAGAGGTCATTGCCAACCTTTTGACTGACAGGTTCAGCACAAATTCTACCCCCCAATTGTCAAAGGAAATACCGCATACCACAATCCCCGCAATCAGTACTAGGGAACAGGTCATCAGTGCACTTTCTAAGTCCAAAAACACTGCACTGATGGGCCTCTGGTATTATAGACAAGCTCACTAATTTAGGTATAAACCCTTTTATCACCCGGTGGATAGCCAGCTGGTTCACTGATAAGACTGAGGAGGTCAAAATAGCCAAGGCCACTTCCACTAAGAGGCTAGTCGCTAGCAGAGTCCCCTAAGGTTCCATACTGGGTCCGCTCTTTTTTATCTGTTTCTCTGACACCAAAGCAAATGCTGAAGGTTTATAACTGACTAAGTTTGCAGGCTGGGAGTTATCATCAACCCCCCCCCCCCCCCTGCAAACACTAGCATTCTTCACAAAGGTCTGTCTCTGTCTAGCAAGTGTTCCCAAAGCCATGATCTTAAACTGATTGCTAAGAAATGCATACTTGTACCCTTTGGGAAGTGAGCCATCCCGGCTAATTACCATGTTGATCATACCCCCCTAAGGGTTGACCCAGTGGTAAGAGATCTGGGTACACACATAGACAGCAGCTTTACTTTCAACCACCGTGTAGCCACGGTGGTGAGGAGATCTTTTTATGTTGCACAACTTTTAAGTAAGGGCATGACATCCAGGTCCAAAGAGATCATTATTACCCTGTACTCTGTCCTTATCAGACCAGTCATAGAGTACAATGCTCTCTTTGGTATGTACCTGGCCAGGCATATGCAGCAACTAGAGCAACCTCGGAGACTTCTTGCAAAAAGAATACAAGCCCGTAACAAACCTGCCTTATGCAGACTGCCTTAAAGCCCTTTCCCTCTACTCAGTTTCTTATAGTTTTGCTGAGGGGTGATCTATCACAAAATAGTAGAAAACCACAGAAGAACCAACCAGCAGAATGTGAGCAATCCAAAGGACACCAAGTTTATTGAAGTTAAGCGCTTTCCTCTCTATTACAGAGACTTCCTCAGAACAATATTGCACAGAAACCCAGCAAAATATATACCCACCCCTCAATTAACCATTCAACATTGCGCCAAAAATTTTAAAGCAATATATACACATCAAATTACAGCAGTAAAAATATTGCATATAGCAAATGACAAAACTAAATAAATATTACCATAAAATATTATAATATGTTAAATTATTAAATAAAATCCATGTTAACTTTACTAACCTAAAATTCAATCAAGTTTTAAAACACTAGCAATGCTTATAGTTTCGTTGATACCTGGGTAACAAGAGGCATTTAAAAACAACTGCCATCTCAATTCCATCATATCCAAATGCACATCTGTAATGCACCACTGTTCATCCAGCACCAACTGCTGTAAAACCAAAAATTTAAAGTCATGTGTTGGATTTTCATTGATATGTCTATACAAAGCACTAGCAACCCTACAATGTCTGATGTCACCCAGATGTTCACCTATTCTTAATTTAAAATTTCTACAGGTTTTCCCAGTGTAGAAACTAGAACATTTTCCACATTTAGCCATATACACAACATTTTTACTATTACAATTGTAGTAGCCTCTAATATTGACAGTCTTCTGATTAACCCTAATTTGACCTTCAGATTCCATTATAAATGGACAAAAAGAGCAGGAATTACATTTAAAATTACCTACTTTTCTATTGATTCTGCCTTCATGTCTAATACTTTCCAAAATGTTCTTTATAGATTTGTCCCTCCTAAAAACATTTCTCGGGTTTTTACCAACTTTCAACCCAACATTAGCATCAAATTGAAGAATCTCCCAATTGGCATTTACCCCATCAATAATACTGTTGGCCATGCTATTGTATGCCAAAATGAAGGCTGAGTTGTAAAAAATGTTATTACTAGATCTGTTAGTACTGACAAATCCGTGGCCCAATATGGGTCTATAAAAACCTTGTTTACGTTTGTGGGTTACCTCATGAGCAAGGTCATCCAAAAGACAGTCAGGATATCCCCTTTGTTTAAACATATGTGTAATAAAATCTAATTCTACCAAAAAATCCACATCAGAACTCACCATTCTGGCAGCCCGAACCAACTGGCCTTTAACTACGGCCCTCTTTTGATGGTGCGGGTGCCAGCTCCCATAATCCAAATAGGAATTTGAGAATGTGGACTTTCGGTGAATTCTGGTGTTAAAATTCATATTACACCAATCTATCTCAAGTTCTACATCTAAGTAGACAATTTTATTCTTACTATAAACGTAGGTAAATTTTAAAAAAATCAACTGTTTCATTAATATATACCAGAAACTCATTTAAACTGTCTTCTGTACCTTTCCAAAGAAGAAACAAATCATCCAAGAATCGGGTATAGTGTGCAATATTAGACATGTACCGACTATTAATCAAAAATTCCTGCTCCCAATAAAACATAATAAGGTTGGCATAAATGGGGGCACATGCCGCCCCCATTGCCACTCCTTTCACCTGTTTAGAATACTGTCCCTCAAACCAAATGTAGTTATTTTTTAAAACTAATTCCATAAGTACACTGAATTGGTTGATTTCATAAAATTGTCTACTTAGATGTAGAACTTGAGATAGATTGGTGTAATATGACATCGCTTTTGTGCTTTGTTCAACGCCAGAACTATATGTTGTTGGGCCCTTGTAGCTAGATATTTTCGCTCTCAGTCCTTGAATTCTGATATGGCTTCAGTAAGCCATCTGACAACAGATGTCCCGAAAAAATGTAAGGATAAAGACAGAGACAGACTGCACATGTCCAGGACTGCAGATGACGCTTCCGTTAAGCTAGTCATCAGATTTCCGGTCCTCGGTGAGACGCTTTCGCAGCCCCTGATGCCTGTTCCTGTGGATTCACAGGCTGCTACCGAGACCCTTTCGGAGTACGGTATGCCGCAAGACTCTTTGACTAAGGATCCTGCGGATGTCTCTCCCTTGGATGGGTCCGGAGCCGCTGAGCAGGCACCAGCTTCCGAGGAAGTACTTCACACTACCGATACTCGACACAGACCGACTTCTTTTGCGTCTACAGTTCTTTCGCAAATAACCGAGTTTCTAAGGCCCAGGGTACGAACCACACCCAAAACACCGACGACCTAAGGTCAGGCACCTGCTTCCTTACCTCAGTCTCAAATGTTTAAAATGGCGGGAAACCTTATAATGCTTATCAGGGGAAGCCAGGCTACCCCTTCCAAAAGAAAAAAGTGACTTGTCCCCAGTTGTTTTATCTGAACAGGAGTCTGACTCTGATGCATCTGAATATGAAGATGTGCAATCCCTCTCTGCTTATGAGGATTCTGATGCAGAGGAATCCATCCCTTCAGCCTCTCCACCCGAGGACTTTTCCTTTGGGGAAACCCTACATACTTTCAAGGAGCATTTCCAATGGGAATGTCAGGGCTATCCTCAGTCAAAAAAAGAGACTCAGGGAATTCTTAGATCTTCCACAGAACAGACCTCTGGCCATTCCTCTTGTCCTGGATGATGTTTCTGTGGTATCCAGTCTGACCCCTGACACATTCCCTCCTGCTCCCAGGAAACCTGACAGGTACTATAGAGTCCCTGACTCTCACAAATCTATTTTCAGAAGTCATTTTGCTTGACCCAAAGGTCATCTCTCAAGGACCTAAAGGAATCAAAGCAACTTCAGCTAAGAATCCCACCCCCTCAGATAGGGATTCCCGAGCATTAGACAGATGGGGTCAGAAAGTATACACCTCTGCTACTCTTGCTATTAAAGCATTAAATTGTCAGTTCCATATGCCGAAATATGCAACATACCATGGAACCCCTCATACAAAAAATATCTTCTTTCCCTGCTTGTGCAGAAAATAGAGTTACAAGAGTTAATGCATTCTGCAAGTCAAGTAACTAAGCACACCTTACAGTGTGGTTTTGATGCCATAGAAGCATCTTACAGAGCAGCAGTCACTGGTTCTGTCCTTAGAAGGCATGCTTGGCTTAAGGAACAGACCTTGCCAGACCATGTTAAATCCAAATTATTGGACGCACCCTTGCACAAAGACAACTTATTTGGCACCAGAGCAGAAGAGGTCTTAAAAAAGATGGAAGAAAAAGCTAAATCTATGCAGACAGATAAAGACTTCTTACAGGTCCAGCCACCGAGGTTAAGTAGGCATTGCCCCTTCAAGTACTGGTCCTTTCCTGTCCCCTCCAGGTCAGCTCAGCCCAGACCCAAGGGAAGCAGGCCCCTCAGACAACAGCCCCAGGAAATGCAGAGATCTAAGCAATGGAGTTCCTCCTCTTCAAAACCAGGGAGTGCAAAGCCACCCTCTTATGGTAAGAACTCACAATGACTTTACACTTCCACCCCCTCCCTCTGCCCACCTGCTCTTGCCTCAGGAGGAAAACTCTCCTTCCACGCAAGCAAATGGGCCTCTATTACCAACGACTGCTGGGTCCTGGACATAGTGTCCCAGGGATACAAATTTTATTTCCGCACTCTCCCAACCCCAAAAGGGTTCCCAGATCTTCTCCCAAACCAGTGGGTAGAGGTCAAAAAGCAAGTCCTTTCCCTTCTGTCTGTGAGGGCAATAGAGCATGTTCTTGTAGAACAGATAGGCCAAGGTTTCTACTGCAGACTCTTCCTGGTACCCAGAAAAGAGGGTCCATGATGCCCCATTCTCAATCTATCCATTCTAAACACCTTTCTGTTGATACCAAAATTCAAAATGCTCACCCTCCAGCAGCTTCTACCTATGCTTTCCAAGGATGCTTGGATGTTCATCGTGTTACACTGCTGCAGTCATCACACTTGGGTTATCTGCCGTCAGGCGGTCCCGCAGTCGGCCCGAGTTCCAAAGTCTTGGTCCGACTTCGGTTGCTGTCGCTTCTTCCCTGACGTCAGTGCTACAGGGGTATAAAAGAGACAGCCGACGCCATTTTCTTCAGTCTTTCTTGCCGCGCGGTGCCCGAAGCAGAAGCAGTTCGCAAGTGCCGGTCGGCCGACTCCTGAGATTTTCAATTCGAATTTCAGACCGAAGTCTTCAATAAAGCTAAGTACCCCATTGGGGAACCTTTTCTTGCCTCAGTCCGATGTCAGAAAAAGTTAATAATTGCATTTCTTGTGGGAATCAAATACCTCATAAGGATTTTCATTCTTATTGTATCCCTTGCCTAGGCCCAGACCACGACGTCACAGGTTGTCAGTTTTGTGCTAAGTTTAACAAACGAACTATTAAAAGTCGGTTTGATTTTGCCTGACATTATTTTGGTAGAAAATTTAATTATACCATGCTGTCGGAGCAACCGATGACCGGGATGCATAAAAAGCGCAAAGATAAGGACAGGCAGCCGAGACCCAAACCAGACACCGAGGCCTCTGCTAGGCCAGTCGCTGGTTCTCCGGTTTTCAGTGAGGCGCCAATGCAGCCCCTGATGACCGCTGATTTGGAACCTCAGCCTGCATCCGACTCCCAAACGGAGATTGCAGGGCCTCCAGAGCCTTTATCTTTAGGCCCTTCCGACTCCATGGCTGATGGGGATTCCGGTGCAGTTGAAAGGCCGTCAGTTGCTGAAGGTGTCTTCAGACCGACTACACTTACTATTAAATCCTTTGCAAAACTAAAAACTCCATTAAAAGTAAGGAAGCCTGTACAGCAGTCTCCAGTGCAAGGCCCCATGCCTAAGAAACAGATGCTTAAGATGGTGGAAGACTTAATTACCCTAATCAGGGGTTCCCATCCCCTACCTGACAAAAGGCCTAGACAGGAGGAGGACTACGCTTCCTCTGACCAGGTTTCCATTACCTCAGATTCTTCTAAGGAACAGGAGTACTCTTTACCCCCTTATGAAGACTCTGATGCTGAAGAGTCTATTCCTTCAGCTTCTCCCCCAGAAGACTACTCTTTTGGGGAAACTTTACATACCATGAGGGAACATTTCCACTGGGAAGGCCAGGATTACTCTGATTCTAAGAAAGGGCTCCGAGAGTTCTTCTTACTACCCCAACACTGACCCCTTGCTATTCCACCTGTGTTAGACATTGTGGATGATGTTTATTCAGAATCTAGCCTTGACCCAGATTCATTACCTCCTGCACCAGCCAAACCAGACAGATACTACAGAGTCCCTGACTCACATAAATTCCTATATAAAAGCCCTGTTGCTGACCCAGAAACCATTTCCCAGGGTCCCAAAGGGGTTAAAGGCCTCTATTGCTAAAAATCCTGTACCGTCTGAAAGGGATTCTAGAGCACTAGACAGATGGGGAAAGAAAGTATATACCTCAGCTACTCTAGCTATGAGTGCCTTAAATTGCCAGTTTCACATGCTGAAATATCAACAATATTTAATGTCTCAATTAAAACAAAAAATGAGCACACATACAGAGCAGCCTGATTACAAGAAAATGCAAGATTTGTTGCATGCAGCAGAACAAGTGGGAAAACATACTTTGCAATGTGGATGTGATTCATTGGAAGCTTCTTGCAGAGCAGCTGTAACAGGGTCTGTCATTCGTAGGCATGCTTGGTTAAAAGAACAAACTTTACCTGATCATGTTAAAGCAAAGTTATTGGATGCACCCTTACAGCAGGATGTTTTATTTGGTGTGAAAGCAGAAGAGGCTGCAAAGAAAATGGAGGATAAGGCAAAATCTATGCAGATGGTCAAGGATTTTTTACAGGTCCAACCCCCTCGTTTCAGCAGAAATTGGCCATTCAAAAACTGGTCCTTTCCAACTTCTGACAGACCTCAGAGGGGCAAATACAGACGCCCAAGGGGCAGAGGTCAGCCACAAGGCTCTTACAAGCCACAACAATGGGATGTCACAACCCAGAAAGGAGGAGAAGACAGGTCTCAAACTATCAGAAGACAATCACAATGACTTACCCCTCAGACTGCCAAGCAAATCACTCTTGGCAGCTCCCTTGGGAGGAAAACTTGCACTTTTTGCAGACAATTGGCACATCATCACAAAAGACAAATGGGTCCTAAATATTGTAACTCAAGGATACAGGTTCCACTTTCACACTTTACCAAGGATAAAAGGAATGCCAAACCTGCCATCAAATCAACGGGCAGAGGCTCAAAGACAAATTACAGCACTCATGGACATGAGAGCCATTCACCAGGTTCCTACACAGGAGCAAGGACAAGGATTTTACTCTACTCTTTCTGGTTCCCCAAAAGGACAAAGCCTGGAGACCCATTCTGGACCTTTCAATTCTAAATGCATACCTGGAAGTACCCAAATTCAAGATGCTCACACTACAGCAACTTCTCCCCATGCTGAGCAAGAAGGCTTGGCTAGTAACGTTGGACCTCAAGGAGGCATACCTGCATGTCCCTATCAGACAAAATTGCAGAAGATACCTCCGATTTATAGCAGGTACAACTCATTACCAATTCTCTGCACTGCCCTTTGGCTTATCTACTGCGCCCAGGGTCTTCACAAAATGCCTGGCACCAGTAATTGCATACTGCAGACAAAGAGGAATCCAAATATATCCATACCTGGATGACTGCCTTATTCAAGCAGACAGCAAGGACATTCTTTTAAAACATCTGGCGTTTGTAAAAAAACCTACTAAGTTGCCTAGGGTACACAGTAAACGAAAAGAAGTCAAAACTAGTGCCCTCACAAGACATAATATTCCTGGGTTCCAGCTTAAATACAACGGCCCAGATGGCTTATCTCACGCCAGACAAGCAAGGACAACTGACTCAAAACTTCGAAATGATGGTAACAAAGACCCAACTCCCTGCAAGAAAAATTCTGCAGGCCTTGGGATTCATGGCATCTTGCATACTACTAATACCATATGCCAAACTGCATATGAGGAAATTACAATGGTACCTGAAAAGCGTATGGACTCAACACAGCCCCAGCTTGGAAACAATAATACCACTAATTCCCTGCCTTCAACAGGAGTTTCTATGGTGGGCTAAGACATGTCACCTCAACAAGGGTCAGCCTTTCACCTTGCCCACAGCCAGGCAAACAATGACAACAGATGCATCGGATTACGCCTGGGGAGCACACATGGCAGGACAGTGTATTCAGGGTAAATGGTTTGCAGATCAAATGCATCTCCACATCAATCAAAAAGAGATGCTAGCTGTACAAAATGCCCTAACAGCTTTCAAGGACCTCCTACATCCAGGATAACTTCTAATAAAGACAGACAACACCACAGTGATGTGGTACATAAACAAACAAGGGGACACACATTCCTACCCCCTATGCAGGCAAGCAATGACCTTGTGGAACACAGCACTGACCTACCAAGTTCAACTATAAGCACAATTCCTGCCAGGAAAGAAAAATACATTGACAGACAAACTAAGCAGAAATATCATGGATCCTCACGAGTGGAAACTAGACCCACAAGTATTCACAATGATAACTAAAAAATGGGGGAGCCCAGACATAGATCTGTTTGCCTCCCCCCAAAACTACCAACTGCGAAAGTTTTGCACAAGGACATACCACACTCTAGCTTGGAAAGTGGACGCCCTCTCGTTCAGTTGGAAAACACTTAACAGTGTATGCGTTTCCTCCACTGCCTCTTCTGGCAAAGGTGCTGCTAAAAGCCAGATTAGAGAGGCCACAAATGATACTCCATTGCTCCAGACTGGCCACGCCAACACTGGTATCCAATATTAAGGAACATGGCTCAAGGCCCACCATGGATTTTACCTCAAATTCCTCACCTGCTGACCCAGCAAAACAATCAGATTCTACACAGCCAGCTCAAGACTTTAAATCTGGCTGCATGGCAGATTATATAAACAACTAGTCAACACTTCTCTCTACAGTTGTTATGGATGTCATTCTGGAGGCCAGGAGACCCAGCACCAGGAAAACCTACTCAGACAAATGGAAAAGATTCTGCGCCTGCAACCAGGCTAAAGGCCAAAATCCTCTTGTCCCAAATATTCCTCAGATTCTGCAATATTTAACTGAGATGTTGCACAAAGGTCTTTCCTTTTCATCTATAAAGATCCACGCTTCAGCTATTTCAGCTCATTACAACACGGATCCTCCTATTTTTTCACAGCCATTATTAAGACAGTAGCTCAGAGGGGCTAAGAACATAAGACCGCCCCGAAGAGCATCAACACCAACTTGGGACCTCAATTTTGTTTTGTAAAAACTTACACTACCGCCCTTCGAGCCAGCTTTTTCAGCTGATTTACAATTTTTATCATGGAAAACTGCCCTGCTGCTAGCAATAACTTCAGCACGAAGAGTCTCAGAGCTACAGGCCCTAATGGCAGTGGAGCCTTTCATCATTTTTCATCAAGACAGAGTCTCTTTATGAACTTAACCCTTCCTTTATGCCAAAGGTAGTACCCACTGTGGCTCTAAACCAAACCATTCATTTACCCACCTTTTATCCAAACCCCCAGAATAAAGGGGAAAGGCTCCTACACTCTTTGGACATTCACAGGCAATTACATTTCTACTTGGATAAAACAAAGGTTTTCAGAAAATCTGATCAGCTCTTTGTATCCTATGCTGCAGGATCTCAAGGAAAGCCTATATCAAAACTGACCATTTCAAAATGGATAGGACATTGTATCCGTTTCTGCTACACACACCATGGGAAACCTGTACCTGGTAACATTAGGCCTCATTCCACCAGGCTACAGCAACATCAGCAGCCTTCCTCAGAGGGGTACCAACCAAGGATATTTTGGAAGCTGCAACTTGGAGTTCAGTGCACACCTTCACCAAGCACTACTACTTACCTCTATGCTCAAAAACCAGAGCTGGCTTTGCCACTGCAGTTTTTCAGGGCCTACTAGCTTCTCCAAACCCTGTTTAGTACCAGCCGCCCAGCCTTAGCTTTGGGATTCAAGCCAAGTGTGATGACTGCAGCAGTGTAACACGATGAACATAGTACAGTTTTGTACCTACCATAAATGTAGATGTTCAAGTGTTTACACTGCTGCAGTCCAGATTACCCTCCCACCTTACCCTCTTTTTACCTGGGTTTTATCTATAGCTCCCTGTTTATACAATCTCTAAGATGTATTTCTATATGGTGTATTTGCTTACAGCTGTAGCTATTGTTTTCTACTTATGTAATTTACTTAGGATTATGCATTGCCTTCCTATTTGGGGGCACCTGACATCTGGAGCAAGAAAAACTGAAGAAAATGGCGTTGGCTGCCTCTTTTATACCCCTGTCGCACTGACTTCAGGGAAGAAGCGACAGCAACCGACGCCGGGCCAAGACTTTGGAACTCAGGCCGACTGCGGGACCGCCTGACGGCAGATAACCCAAGTGTGATGACTCCTGCAGTGTGAACATTCGAACATCTACATTTATGGTAGGTACAAAACTGTACTTCAGCCACCCTAGACCTAAAAGAGGCCTACCTACACATCCCAGTCATGGAATCATGCAGGAAATACCTACGTTTCGGGGCAGGATCACTGCACTTTCAGTTCTCTGCACTTCCCTTTGGCTTATCCACTGCTCCCAGAGTTTTCTCAAAATGTCTGTCTCCCGCCATTGCTTTTTGCAGACAAAGAAATATTCAAATTTACCCATACTTAGACTGCCTGATTCAGGCAGACACTCAGGAAAAGCTGCTAAAGCACCTGACCTTTGTAAACGACCTACTGACCTCCTTGGGGTATATTATCAACGAAAAGAAATCGAAACTAGTACCCACACACAAAATTGTATTCCTGAGAGCAAGCTTGGACACAGCATCCCAGATGGCATTCCTTACACCAGAAAAACAATCCTACCTGACAGCCTACTTCTCTCAACTAGCCACCAGGACCCATTTATCCGCAAGGAAAATCCTGCAAGCTCTAGGGTTCATGGCTTCTTGCATTCTACTCATTACCTATGCCAGACTGCATGTGAGGAAACTACAATGGTACCTAAAAAGCCTTTGGTGTCAGCACTCTCAAGACCTGGAAACTCTTATACCAGTGATACCTTGTCTAAGATAAGATTTTCTTTGGTGGGCAGCAGCATGCTTCTTCCCTTCTCACAACCCCATGCCACCCAGACCCTCACCACAGATGCATCAGACTATGTCTGGGGGGGCACACCTGCATGGCAGGTACATTCAGGGCCAACGGAGCCCAAATCAAATACATCTGCACATCATCCAAAAAGAGATGTTAGCTGTTCAGCACGCCATGACAGCTTTCAGACGCCTACTCTCTCCAGGGCCTCTACTGATAAAAACAGACAACACCATGGTGATGTGGTGTATCAACAAGCAGAGAGGGGCACACACTTATCCACTGTGCAGGCTCACCATGAGCCTTTGGCACATGGCCTCAGCCATGCAACTACACCTGTTAGCACAGTTCCTGCCAGGCTCTCTAAGCTCTCTGGCAGACAACTTGAGCAGAAACCTGCTAGACCCACATGAGTGACCGCTAGACCAAAGAAACTTCACCCTTGTAACCCAGAAATGGGGCAACCTGAAGGTTGACCTCTTTGCTTCCCACTCCAATCATCAGCTCAGCAAATGTTGCACCAGGGAACCTCACTGCAAGGTCTGGAAAGTGGATGCTCTATCCTTCCAGTAGGTAAACGTCTCGGTCTATGCATTTCCCCCTCTACCACTCATTTCAAGGGTACTGTTCAAAATAAGGGAAGAAAAACTGAGGACAGTCCTGATTGCCCCAGACTGGCCATGCCAACACTGGTACCCACTGCTCCGCAGCCTGTCACCCCTGCCACCATGGCACCTACCTCAGATCCCAACACTCCTGACTCAGAGAAATGGAGAATTCATGCATCCTCAATTGCAGACCCTCAATCTGGCAGCCTGGCTTATTCCCTGACATCTTTTCAAGCTGCCAGTCTAAGCAAACAAGTCCTAGATGTTATACATGAGGCCAGATGCCCCAGCACTAGAAAGTTTTACACTGACAAGTGGAAAAGGTTTTGCACCTGGATCCAGGCTAAGGGAGCCGGAACGGCACAGCCCTCCCTACCTCTCATCCTGGATTACCTGACAGACCTACTACACAGGGGTCTGTCCTTCTCTTCCATTAAAATTCATGCCTCTGCCATCTCTGCTCATTTCAGCACAGAGCCACCTCTTTTCTCACACCCTGTTATCAAACATTTCCTAAGAGGGGCTAACAACTTGAAGCCACCCAGAAGAGTTCCTACCCCAGCTTGGGATCTAAACTTTGTGTTGGAAAAGCTCATCCTACCCCCCTTAGGACCTGCAGCTTCAGCAGAGTTAAAATGTCTCTCTTGAAAGACAGCCTTGCTTCTGGCCATCACTTCTGCTTGAAGAGTATCAGAGCTACAAGCACTTATGGTGTTAGAGCCCTTCATCATTTTCCATGCTGACAGGGTCTCCCTCAGGACTAACCCATCCTTCCTGCCAAAAGTGGTGTCCAGTATGGCTTTCAACTAATCCATTCATTTGCCCCCTTTTTCCCTAACACAAAACAAGGAGGAAAGGATTCTGCATTCTCTAGATGTGCAAAGACAGCTCAGATTCTACCTAGACAGGACTAAATCTTTTAGAAAAACTGATCAATTGCTAGTCAACTTCGCTGCAGGAGCAGAGGACAAGGCCATATCCAAACAAACAATTTCCAAATGGATAACACACTGCATCCATTTCTGCTATAAACAGCACGGGAAACCTCCCCCCAAGGGGGTCAGGACACATTCCACCAGAGCAACCTCCACCTCTGCAGCTTTCCTCAGAGGAGTCCCCACTAGGGACATCCTGGAGGCTGCAACATGGACATCTGTTCATACCTTCACCAAGCATTACCACCTGCCTGTCTTCTACAAATCCAGGGCAGGCTTTGCCACCACAGTCTTGCAGGGCATCCTAGCCAGCCCACAGTCTTCTAGACTACCTCCACCCTTTTCTACAGCTTTGGGAACCAACCCAAATGTGATGACTGCAACAGTGAAACACGAAGAAGATAGTACAGTTGTGTACACTTACCGTAAATGTAAATGTTCGAGTGTATTCATTGTTGCAGTCCTGATTTCCCTCCCTCCATCCCCCTTGTCTTCTCTCTCTCTCTCTCTCTCTCTCTCTCTCCTTACAAGGAATTTTTAGTATTTACTTTCTACTCTTGGTGTTCTTCCACCATAACCTAGCTCCCTATTGGGGGCTCCTGACAGTTAGGGCAAGAAAAACTGATGTAATGGCATTGGCTGCCTGATTTTATACCACTGACCACCTGGCGTCAGTGCTGGAGCGACAGCAACCGACGCAGAAATACTAAGCCTCTGGTATTCAGGCCAATGCCATTACATCAGTTGCAGGGATAACCCAAATGTGATGACTGTAACAGTGACTACACTCAAACATCTACATTTATGGTAAGTGTACACAACTGTACTGTCTGTCTGGATCTCAAAGATGCTTATATTCACATCCCTATTAATGCCCTTTTCTGGAAGCTTTTGCATTTCTCTGTTTCTTCTTTGCATTTTCAGTTCTCTGCTTTGACCTTTCTACTGCCCAAAGGATTTTTTCCAAATGCCTAGCTCCTGTGATTGCTTTTTTGTAGTATGGGAGGAGTACAAATCTTTCCTTATCTGGACAAACCTCCTCATTCAGGCTTCCTCCAGTGAGACCTTGCTTCAGCACCTTCAGTACACTGTTTGTCTATTGCAAAGCCTGAGGTTTACATTTAACATCTAGAAATCAGCCCTGGTTCCTTCTCAGGATCATGTATTTCTCAGTTGCAGACTCCAGACCATCCTTATGCTGGCCTTCCCTGCCTCCTCCCAAGGCTGTTTCTCTGATTGCCTTTTTTCAGTCACTTTCCTCAGGTTTTGTTTATGGCCAGAGAGTTTCACAGGGCTCTAAGATTCATGGCCTCCACCATTCCTATGGTACCTCCACCCAGGCTCCATATGAGAAAGCTACAGTGGTTCCTAAAATCAGTATGACACCAACACTGTCATCCTCTAGATTTTCCAGTCCCTCTTCTTCCATGCCTCAGATGCGAGCTTCATTTGTTTATTCATCAGTTGTCTGTTAATCCAGGACTTCCTTTTCAGTCCGCAGTCCATGTTCAGGAACTTTTTTCAGATGCCTCAGACATTGGGTGGGAAGCCTCTTGGGTCCAGGGTCTCTGGCCTCCTTATCCAGAGGTCAGGGCACATCTATATCAAGGAGATGAGAGCTCTCCTTTTTTGCCTTTCAAGGCTTTCATTCTCTTTTTCTTCCAGGACCTCTCAAAATCTTTACAGACAATTCAGCAGTAATATGGTATGTCAACAAGCAAGGGGGGGCACTACCTTCTTTTTAGGCTGGCTGTTCAACTTTGGGATCTGCCTGTAAAGTAACAAGCGACTCTGCAAGATGTATATATTCCTTCGGAGCAGAACATAGTAGCAGATTGAGTAGCTCCATATCACAGGCTTTTCCTCTGGTAGATCTTTTTGCATCCCCTTTAAACAGACAACTTCCTCTTTTTTGCACCAGAGCCCAAGTCCCTCTGGCTGGGAAGGTGCGCCCTCTCTTTTTCATGGAAGGGGATGTTTCTCTACGTCTTCACTCCCCTTCCTCTCATTCCAGGGGTCCTGCCCAGGATAGAGCAAGACACCTTGAAAATTATGTTGGTGATTCTGTTTTTGGCCCAGACAGCATTGGTTGCCCCCTTCTTCTGCGCCTAGCCAAGGGCAGTTACCACAAGTTACCTTACCGACTGGACCTACTCACACAAGACAAGGGGTCTCTCATCCATCTTCACTTGTCCACTCTTCAACTGACATTGTGGGTGGTAGGGTTTTGATACCTTTTAGGCACCTTTTTTTCTGAGGACGTGCTTAGGGGTACTGTAGGAGGCTAGGAAGCCCACTACCAGGAAATGCTATATGTCCAAATGCACAAGATTTTCTGTTTGCTATCTCGCTCGTAACCAGGATCCACTTTCTGTGTAGAACCCTCTGGTTCTCCCTTATTTGTGTGAATTGCTCCATGCTGGGTTGGTATATTCTTCGGGGCTACTTCACGTTGTCGTAAGCTGACAATATCGAAAGTGAAGAACATCATGCAAGTAAATGGAAATCCTCCGTAAGGGGAGATTTCTGTTTACCTCAATGTAGTGCGGTCTTGGAGTTGATATATTTAAGTAGGGGGGTGCAGGGGGGCTATGGCATTTAGTTTTTTTTTTTTTTTTTACGTTCTTCGATGTTTTACTTAATCGATCAATAAAGTTTAACCTTTATTGATTCGATTAAGTAAACTTTCGATAACATGATATAGATGCTGTTCTTCAGTTAAAGCTCACCTTTCAGCTGTTTCTGCTTATCTGCCATTAACTCCTCTTCTGTCCTCTAGGTTCAAGTTTAAGCAATTACTTAAAGGTGTCCTTCATATCAGACCTCCCAGGAAGCCTATTCTATCTTCCTGTAACCTTAATTTTGTTCTTGAGAAATTGACCTGGGCTCCATTTGAGCCTGCAGCTTTAGCTTCCTTAGCGCATTGTAAGACTACTCTTCTTTTTGCCCTTACTTCAACTATGAGAGTGTCTGAACTCTAGGCTCTTATGACTGTTCCTTTTCTTTTTTTTTTTTCATAGGGACAGGTTGTCTCTGTACTTTTTGCCCAGGATGGTTAATGAGTTGGCTCTTAGTGTGTTAATTTGCCCTCCTTTTTTTTTTCCCTCTCTGCAGTCTGCTAGTGAGATGGTTCTTCACACCTTGGCTTTGCATAGGCAGCTCAGATATTATTTGGATAAGACTAAGGATATTCACAGGCCTGAGCAGCCTTTTGTTTCCTTTTATCCCAGATCCCTAGGTTTGGCTATTTCTTAGCAAACCATTTCTTCATAGATCTCCAAGGTAATTTCTTTTTGTTGATCTTTTCATGGGAAAATACTTTCTGCTTCTGTAAAGGCTCATTCTACTGGGGCTTTTTTCAAAGGACTGGATAGCAGTTTCATCTTTGAGAGTGCTACTTGGACTTCTGTCCATACCTTTACTTAGAATTACAAATTGAATGTTGTTTCCAGAACAAGAGCTGGCTTTGCCAGAGGTATCCTGCATGGTTTTCTTGAGGACTCTTCTGGCCTTCCTACTCCCAAGTGTCCTTTTGTGCTTTTGTACTCTCCCTTTAGTAAAGAATACTGCAACAGTTAAGTGAAGGACATCTACTGTTACAGTACGAATTTACACAGCTGTACTTTCTTGCATTCCATTAGTGTCCCACGCAAGACTGTGGATGAAAGGAATCTCAGTGGACTCCTGGATCTAAGCGTCAGACTCCCTAGCAACAGTAGTTCCTTTTTCCATTTTAAGTTTGAACTTATGGTGCAGCAGCCAAAAAAAATCTCTTGAAATCTATGCTTGCTGGGGTGTTCAGGTCAGCAACCTGGTAGTGCAGGCCAAATGATCACAGAATAATATCTGCTGACCAGCTTGAAGGAGATGAAAGCAGTTTACAGAGCCCTGTTAGCCTTTCTGCATAATTTCCTCAATGTACATTTAAATCAGTGCAGACAATATGCTGAAGTAGTAGGTCAACATGCTTAGTAGTACCAGGTCTTTTCATTTATACCGACAGTAAATCCTGATAGGGAATTGAACCATTTAGCTCAGTTTATGTATGTCAACACTGCAATTAATTGTCTGACTCCCACAACAGATGTGCAGTTCTGCCACACAGAAGGACTCTGTATCAAAGGGTTCTGATAGATATTACAGGGACTTATGGAATGCCACAGGTGTTTGCAGTACATGTCAGCAGTCAGCTACAAACTGCTCATTTCTGTTTCATGTTTCAGTCAGAAAAATAGCTACATTTGTTTTCTGTAAACCTAGGGCCTGCTGTCTTACCTTTCTTCCTTTTCCCTGATACCAAAGGTACCAGAGACAGTGAAGCAGAAGTTTAAATTAGTCTTGATAGTTCCTTACTTGTATAGACAGCCATTTTTTCTTTGCTAATAAAACTATCGGTTCTCACACACTGCTGAAACAGCAATAGATTATGAAGTTACACCCTGTTGTCAATACTAAAACTTTGTGCTGAGGCTGCATTTTTAATAACAAATAGTGGTGGTCTTCATAACATCACTGTTGCATTAAATGTAACTATACCTAATGTCTGGCCAGTCTAGAAGCTTTGGTCTCTTTTCTTGCACACTTGGGTAGACTTGGGTGCTAGTATAAAAGGGACATGTTATGCTCCAAAAATCGGGGCTTTCTTGTCCTACGTATGTTTATGTAGACTTCTCATCATTTTAGTGTAGTGAGTTTTGACTGTCGTTTTCACTTACAGTTTGGGGCAGACAGGTATCCCTATCTGGAAACCTTTTTTGTGGAAAAGTTTATTTCAGAACTGCTCATGTTTGTCAGGAAGGGTAAATGTTCCTGCTGTAGACCAATTCCCTGCAAGGGTGCTTTTTCGTGTACTTTTTGTTTAGAGGGTCAGTATGATACAATCTCCTGTCAGATTCAGCCTTTCATTTACTTCTACAAACCATAAGGAATAGGCTAAATTCTCTCAAAATTGTTTCTTGAAAAATATGTCCCTTAAGGCTGGCATGAAAGACCATGGTGATGGACTTAGATTTGGCAGAACTACCCCCTCATGAGAAAAGAATTGTGAAAGAGTTTTCCCAGTTTTCAGAAGTTTTGGTCTGAAGTCCAAGTTTTTGCTAAGATGCTTTTGCAACCCTCAGACCATCAATCTGACTGTCATGGTCCCTTTCGCATTACTAATTTGGAGGCCAGTAAATCCCAGGATATAAGCATGTCCTGTCAGACCTTGCATCAGTCTGTTGCCAAGAAGGGAGGACCTAGAATTGTCTCAGAGTGAGGAGGGTGTTCCCCAAGTTTTGGTGGTGAAGGATGTAACCATATCACTTATGGAGATCCAGCCTTTGGATTGTAGCCCTAAAACTTTAAGGCTGGAGACCCTTTAAAGAAGATTTGGAAACAAAATATGGGTCCTCTCCATCCACCTAGCTTCTCAAGGAGACTGGTATAATTTTGACCACTAACTGTTGAGGGTAGTCCAGTCTCTACAGCCTTTTCTTCCACATTCTACCTTGGTTGAGAGAGACAGATTCCTCACCACATCAAAATAGGAGGATCTTCCTGAAACAAAGGTTGAAGGTCTGGACTGTTCCTCACAATTATAGTCTCCTACTCCTTGTTTGTCTGAAAGTGAAGAAACCCCCTCTTCAGACTCCCCCCAATGAAGACTTATCCTTTGGCGATACAGTTTCTAAAATGAAGGAATATTTCAAGTGGAGGGATAAAGAGGTGTCAGAATCTCAAGAGAGATATGAGTTATTGAGTATGGTTTCCCCAAAACCAGTAGCCATCCCTCCATCTTAAAACAGCAGAGGATGTGTTTGCTTCTGCTTCCCCAGATTCCCGAACCCCTCTCCCAAAGAAACTCCTAGGCCTGATATCATGTCTACTCATTTGGGCTCTCGAAGCATCCACAGATGTTTCGGAACCTGCAGTATGCCGGAATTCTACTTGGATACCAGTGACCCCGCCAGAGTCTGGTATGGAGTCTGAGGTTTGCACATCTGAAATGATTGAAGTTATCAGTGATAGTGATAAGAGGGGAACCCCACTTCATAATTTCCAATGGTCCCAAAGGTGTACCACACATTCATGTTAGAGAAGAGATCACTCACTGATGTTCATTAGGGGGTCTGAGCTTCTGCGTTTAGTCAAAGCGAATGTCCCACCTAGGAAAAAGAAACAAAACTAAAAGTATTTCCTTCTCTCAAAAGTCCAAGAAAAAGAGTGTCTGGATTCAAAGGGACTGTTTAAGCTGTGATGGCACACAGACCACCATGCTTTGCAGGGATGAGTACTACTCTGTTTCTCATACTACTACCCAAAAGAAACACTTGAGTCCTCTTCTGAGGCTGAAGAGGCTGAATCAGACTTTGAGCACTCCTTGTTTTTTATTTCCCAGATCCACTCGCCTGACCAAATGGCTTCTGATGATGAAGATTCCCTTTCTCCTGACTCCTCTGTTGAAGAAGCTTCATTTGGGGGAAATGTGTTAATATGATTAAACAGTTTAAATGAGGATCAAACTAGATTTCTGAGGTTCAACAGAGATTGGAAGTAGGCACTGTTTGGTTGTTGGTACCATTGCTTCACTTGATCATTTTCTAGATAAGTGCCCTATTATGGAACCTTTCTTTGCTTTTTTTGCTTACAGCATTTTTCCAAACTTGTTAGATGTCAGCAATGATGGGTAAGTGTAAGTACAGTAGGCAGATTCCATACAAGGGGTTGCATACTAAGTGCCTCTTCTGTGTAGGCCTGGAACACTATTACAAGGCCTATTCCATTTGCTAAAACCCTTAGGTCAAGTCTTACCTTTCTTAACACCTTTCAGAAAACTTTGTATAAGCCCAAAGTAGTGAAGTCTGCATCCCAGAATGTCCCAGTGTTGCCAAAGAAAAAGCTTAAAAAGCTTGAGGCCCTGAACAGATATGCATTGCGCTCTACCAAGAGGAAAAGGTAGCCTTACAAACCTCAGAGAGAACCTACATCTGGGAGGCCTCCCTTTTGAAATAAAAATCTGTGGCTACCTTCACAACACCCCCTCCCTTATCCTCAGTCCCCCTACCCATCTTTAAAAAAGACAATCACTCTCCCTGGCATTGTGAGAAACAGCTGCCACAGATAAATGGGTTCTGTCCATCATCAAAGATGGTTATGCCAAGTCCTGGGAAAGTATTCTCCCCCCAAAAGGCATGACACACCCTCCTCACAACCAGCTTTCTTTACTTGCCCCTAATTCGGGAGGTCTTAAATAATGGAAGCTTCATCGAACAAGTCCCAAATGACTTTATGAGGAAGGACTTCTACTCCAGAATCTTTCTGGTGCCAAGAAAAGGATAGTAGTGGCACATAATAGATGATGTTCTTCATCTCACATTGCTGCAGTCCTTACTTATGGGTAGTCCACTGTCCTCGGTCGGCCCGAATACCAAAGTATTAGGCTGACGTCGGTCATGGGCGCACAGCCCTGACATCAGAGCGTCAGGGTATAAAAGCGCATGACCGACGTCATATCCCCAGTCTTTTTTGCCGCATGGTCCGATGCAGAAGCAGCGTTGCAAGTGCAGTTCGGCTTTCTGAAATTTTTCGTTTTCGGAGTTTCAGACATACCAAGTTGGGCTAAGTACCCCGTTGGGGAGCATTTTTGTTTTTTTTTGCCTCAGTTATTTACCGGATGTCAGAAAAAGTGAATAATTGTATTTCTTGTGGGAAACAGATACCGCATAGGGATTACCACTCGCTTTGTATCCCTTGCTTTGGACCGGAGCACGACGTAGTTGGGTGTCGGTTTTGTGCTAGGTTTAATAAGCGCACTATTAAGAGAAGGCTAGATTGCGCTAGGTTAGTCTTTGGCAAGCGGTGTAATTATAATATGCCGTCGGATCCTCCGACGCCCGCTTCCACGAAGAAGCGTAAAGACAAATCTGTAAAGCCTAGGCAGGATGATTCGTCCATTTCGGACGCCGGTCCTATAGAGACTGCAGTGGAACAGGTGGATCCGGCTGAAGTTTCTGTTGAGTCTCAGGGGGAAACCTTGGTTTTACAGGATGTGGCCTCACAGGAGTCTGGTCAGGCTGAAGGGGCCTCTCAGGTTACTATTCTCCCTTCTTTGCCTAAGGGGGTTAGGCCTTCTGCTACTGTTTCTAGGGCTCCTTCTAAGGGCAGGTCTGTTTTGCCTTCTTTTGGAGTTAGTTCTGGTTCTTCAGGGTCTGTACCTAAGAAGCATATGCTTAAAATGGCAGAAGATTTGATTACTTTAATTAGAGGTTCTATGCCCCCTCCTGATAAGAGGCCCAGGGTAGAGCCAGAGTTGGAAAGTTTGGAGCAGGCCTCAGATGATTCTGAGTTTTCTGCTGAAGATATTCAAGATTTTCCTCCTTATTCGGATTCCGATGCGGAGGATTCTACTCCTTCTGCTTCCCCTCCAGAGGATTTTTCATTTTCAGAAACCTTACACTCTATGAGGGAACATTTTAAGTGGGACGGACAGGATTACTCAGATTCCAGAAAGAGGCTTAGAGAGTTCTTGTTTTTACCACAGCATAGACCCTTGGCTATTCCTCCTGTTTTGGATGTTGTTCAGGATGTTTTTTCGGAGGCCTCATTTAATCCAGATTCTATGCCTCCTGCACCAGTTAAACCGGACAGGTATTATAGGGTACCTGAGGCTCATAAATATCTATATAAGAGTCCTAGGGCGGACCCAGAAACTATTAGTCAGGGGCCTAAGGGTGTTAGGGCTTCTGTTGTAAAGAATCCGGTTCCTCTAGATAAGGAAGCTAGAGCTTTGGACAGATGGGGTAAGAAGGTGTACACCTCTTCTACTTTAGCAATGAGGGCTTTAAATTGCCAGTTTCATATGTTGAAATATCAGAATTTCCTCCTTTCTCAGCTAAAATCTAAAGTGGATGCTTTGGCAGAGGGCATAGAGTGTAAAGAATTGCAATATTTGGTGCATGTTTCTGAACAGGTGGGGAAACATTCTTTGCAGTGTGGCTTTGATGCTTTGCAGGCTTCTTCTAGAGTGGCTGCCACTGGTTCAGTTCTTCGTAGGCATGCCTGGCTTAAGGATCAGAATTTATCTGAGCATGTTAAGTCTAGAATTCTGGATGCCCCTTTACAGTCCGAAGTTTTGTTTGGTCCTTCTGTGGAGTCTGTTTTGAAGAAAATGGAGGACAAGGCTAAGTCTATGCAGACTGTTAAAGATTTTTTGCAGGTTCAACCTCCTAAGTTTAGTAGAAATTGGCCTGCTAAGGGGTGGACGACCTTCTTCTGATTCCCAGTCTAGGGGTAGATCTAGGCGTGGTAGGGGCAGAGCTCAGAGTACCTTTAGGCCTAGAACATGGAGTTCGCCTGCTCAATCTGCTGGTGAGGGTAGGGGCCAGTCCTTTCGTAAACAGGCCCAATGACCTACATTTTCAGCTGCCAGATTCTTCTTGCCTGGCAGCTCCTTTGGGAGGAAAGCTAGCTCTCTTCAAGCAAAATTGTTTTTTAATCACCCAAGACAAATGGGTGTTGGACATTATAAACAAAGGTTACAAGTTTTATTTCCATACATTGCCTCCTTTCAAAGGTATGCCAGACATTCCTCCTCGGCAAAGGATGGAGGCTCACAAACAGATTTCATTACTTCTTCACATGGGAGCTATACAGCCAGTACCTCCTTCAGAAGTGGGTCTAGAGTTTTATTCCCGCCTGTTTCTAGTACCAAAGAAAGGGAACACGTGGAGACCGATTTTGGATTTATCTCTCCTCAACACTTATTTGGACATTCCAAAGTTCAAAATGTTGACATTACAACAGCTTTTGCCTCTGCTGGGAAAAGATCACTGGATGGTAACTCTGGATCTAAAAGAGGCTTATCTTCATGTTCCTATCAGGCCCAGTTGCAGGAAGTACCTGCGTTTTCAAGCTGGAAATTTACATTATCAGTTCTCTGCATTGCCCTTTGGCTTATCTACTGTGCCCAGAGTGTTCACAAAGGTTCTGGCTCCAGTGATAGCCTTTTTCAGGATGGAAGGAATACAAATTTATCCTTATTTGGACGATTGCCTGATTATTGCACAAGACAAGGACGAGCTTCTTCAGCATCTACAGTATGTGATGGTAGTTTTAAGATGCCTAGGGTATTCTGTGAACGAAACAAAGTCCAGTCTAGTACCCTCTCAGGACATGTGCTTTCTGGGTGTGAGACTGAATACAGCTTCCCAGATGGCCTTTTGACCCCGGACAAACAGAAAAGTCTTTCACTTTATTTCCATCAAATGTCTCTACAGTCCAGGCTGACTGCAAGGACAGTCCTTCAAGCCTTGGGGTTCATGGCATCTTGTATTCTGGTGCTTCCCAATGCCAAATTGCATATGAGGAAGCTTCAATGGTATCTCAAAAATCTATGGACACAACACTGCCAGGATCTAGACACTGTCATTCAGATAATATCTTGCATTCAGAAGGAATTTTTGTGGTGGGCTCAGGAATGTCACCTAAACAAGGGACTCTCTGTGACCCGACCAGAGGCGAGTCAGATTCTAACGATGGATGCCTCGGACAAGGCTTGGGGAGCACACCTCAATGGAAAATGGGTGCAAGACACGTGGCCTGCCAGACTTCAACATTTGCATATCAACTTGAAGGAGATGTTAGTACAATTTGCATTGATGGCTTTCAAGGATTTACTTCACCCAGGGCAGGTGTTGATTCTAACAGACAACACAACTGTCATGTGGTACATCAACAAGCAAGGGGGAACTCATTCGTACCCTCTTTGCAGACAAGCGATGATTTTGTGGGAGACAGCTCTCAGTTACAACCTCAATCTTCAGGCAAGATTTCTACCAGGAGCACAGAACTCCTTAGCAGATGTATTGAGCAGACAAATAGTGGATCCTCACGAGTGGAAATTGGATCCTCAAGTATTTCAAAAGTTGACAGTGTCATGGGGAACTCCAGACATAGATCTGTTCGCTTCTCCACTAAATTACCAGTTGCCAAAGTTTTGCACAAAAAGGTTTCATCCCACAGCTTGGAAGGTGGACGCTCTGTCATTCAGTTGGAACAATCTTCATGTATATGCCTTTCCACCTCTACCTCTTCTGCCCAAGGTTCTCTTGAAGGCCAGACAAGACAAGCCATCCATGATCCTGATAGCACCGGATTGGCCTCGACAACATTGGTACCCACTACTGAGGAGTTTGGTCCGAGAGCCTCCATGGCCTCTGCCTTTGATTCCACACCTTTTGTCTCAGGAGGGCAATCACTTTCTCAATGTCAGAATTCAGTCTCTACATCTAACAGCCTGGCATATTCTGTTTTAGATTCTGGAGGTTCTCAGCTTCCGCAACAAGTTTTGAATGTTATTTTGCAGGCCAGGAGGCCTAGTACAAGGAAAGTTTATGCTGATAAATGGAGGAGATTTTTTATTTGGAGCAAAGTGAAGGACTTTGATGTTTCCAAGCCTAATTTGAGTGCTTCCTTACAATATCTTACTGAGTTATTAGACAAATGTTTGTCCTTCTCCTCCGTAAAGGTTCATGCTGCAGCCATTTCGGCTAATTATGACTGTGACCCTCCTTTATTCTCTCATCCTTTGTTTACGCAGTTTCTCAGAGGGGCAAAGAACATAAGACCCCCACGTAGAGCTCCTACTCCTGCTTGGGATCTCAATTTTGTGTTGGAAAAGCTTACTCTACAACCTTTTGAGCCTGCAGCTACTGCCGAGTTAAAGTATTTGTCATGGAAAACTGCTTTTTTGTTGGCCATTACTTCTGCAAGAAGGGTTTCTGAATTGCAGGCCCTTATGGCAGTGGAGCCTTTCTTGATTTTTCATAAGGATAGGGTATCTTTGCGTACTAATCCTTCCTTTATGCCTAAAGTGGTTTCTAGTGTGGCCTTAAACCAAACTATTCATTTGCCTACTTTTTATGCAAATCCTCAAAATAAAGGGGAGAAGATTTTGCATACTTTGGATATTCACAGGCAGTTGCGTTATTATTTGAGCAGAACCAAGGAGTTCAGACAGTCTCAGCAGTTGTTTGTTTCTTTTGCTTTGGGTTCACAGGGGAGACCTGTTTCAAAACAAACTATTTCTAAATGGATTGGGTTTTGTATTTCTTTTTGTTATTCCCATCATGGTAAGGAGATTCCGACTAGAATCAGACCTCATTCCACTAGAGCTACTGCAACTTCCACTGCCTTTCTAAGGGGGGTAGCTACAAAGGATATTTTGGAAGCAGCCACTTGGAGATCAGTACATACATTCTCTAAACATTACCACCTTCCTCTTTATTCTAAGTCTAGGGCTGGATTTGCCACTGCAATTTTACAGGGCATTTTAGCAGCCCCTAATGCTTTATGATTTTGCCAACCTCCCTTTCCCGTTGCTTTGGGATTCTACCCATAAGTAAGGACTGCAGCAATGTGAGATGAAGAACATAGTACAGTTTTGTACCTACCATAAATGTAGATGTTCGAAGATCCACATTGCTGCAGTCCAATTTTCCCTCCCTCCTTCCCTCTGTAGCTTAGCTTGGTTATATGGTTTGGGTGATGGCTGTAGTTGGGCATATCTTTTGGGAAGGTACTCTGTTTTTTGGCTGTGGCCTTTCTGTTAGGGCCTTCTGACATCTGGGGCAAGAAAAGACTGAGGATATGACGTCGGTCATGCGCTTTTATACCCTGACGCTCTGATGTCAGGGCTGTGCGCCCATGACCGACGTCAGCCTAATACTTTGGTATTCGGGCCGACCGAGGACAGCGGACTACCCATAAGTAAGGACTGCAGCAATGTGGATCTTCGAACATCTACATTTATGGTAGGTACAAAACTGTACTTTTCCCTTCTCAACACATTCTTGAAAGCACCACCTTTCAAAATGCTCTGTATCTTCACACTGTCTTGCCTTTCATTCTCCCTCAGGCTTTTCTAGTGTTCCTACACCTGAAGGATGCCTACCTGCTCATACTTGAAATTCCTTTGTTTTTTTCTCTTGCTCATCGCACTTTCAGTTCACTGCTTTGCATTTAGTTCTTTCCACAGTACCAAGGTTGTTCACAAAGTATCTGACTTCAGTAGCGGCATTCTCCAGGCCCAAGTAATTCAAATGTATCCTTACCTGAATGACCTGCTGCTACAAGCTCTCTCCCCAGGCATTCTTCTCCAATATCTAGACTTTACTGTCCAACTCCTGACAAATCTGGGATTCACAATCAACTCCAGAAAATCTCATGTGTTTCCTACACGGGACCTTGTTTTCCTGGATTACAAACTAGACAAAAAGAAAATGAATGATTTTTCCCTTAGGAGAAAATTCTAAACCTGTCAGAATTCTTTCTGGATCTCTTCTGTGCAACACACTGCACAGGGAGATAGTAAGAAGTGTGGTTTCATGGCAGCCACGATTCCATTGCTTCCCCCAACCAGATTTCACATGAAGAAAATGCAATGGTATCTGAAATCTGAGCAATTTCAACACTCCCACTCCTTGGACAGCCTGATCCTTCTCCTCTTTTCCTTTATCTCAAAAAGGACCTATTTTGGTAGATAGAGCAAGTCAGTGTCAGTCAGTGTCAATCCATGACTTCCATTCACACCACCTCTTCCTCTTCAAGACATTCAAAGAGACGCTTCAAACGAGGCATGGGGAATATGGATGGGATGACACCAGCTACATGGCAGGTAGGGAATACATCAATTTGAAGGAAATGATGGCTCTTCTACAATCACCATAGACCTTCTGTCAACTATGGAAACCCAGACCACATGTGTGCATGAACAACACCACAGTCATGTGGTATATAAACAGGGAGGCACCAGATCTCAGCAATTATGCAAGAACTTAGCCACCTAGATGGACATTACCCTGTGAGGGAATGCATGTGGCAGTGAGGGTAATGTGCTGACTCCCTAAGCCACTCTTTGGAGGACCCCCAGGAATGGACTCTGAATGAACAGGTTTTCAAGACAATCCCTTATCAGTGGAGCACACCACAGGTAGGCTTCTTTTCATCACAAATCAATCAGCTCCCCCAGTTCTCCACCAGAGACCTACTCAACAGTAAAAGGGCTCTCTTCAGACTACTATTCTTTCCAAGAAAAGGAGGAGACTGGAGACCTACATTGGATCTCTCCACCCTTAGCACTTTTTTCTGTGTTCCATTTTTAAGATGCTGTGCAAACTCTACTATCATTCATGCTTCCACAAGCCTTCCTTGTGTCTCTGAACCTAAAGGATGCCTATATCCACATTCCTATTCACCCTGCTTACACAAAAGTTTGAGTTTTTTACTTATTCATCACAGTTTCAGTTCACTGCTTTGCCTTTTGGACTTTCTGTAGCCCCCAGAGTTTTCACAATATGTTTTGCTCCAGTCATAGCTTACTGCAGGACTCGAGGAAGCCAGGTATTCCCTTATTTGGATGACCTGCTAATACAGGCGTCCTCTCAGCAGATACTGTTGACTCAACTCAGTTTTACCTTGTCCCTATTTCAGTGTCTGGGTTTCACATTCAACTTAAAGAAATCTGCAGTGAAACCAACCCAAGACCTAGTTTTCTCAGAGTGCAAAGTAGTCACCAAACTCATGCAAGCTTTCCTACTGCCAAAGTGTAGTGCCTCACCAGTTACTTTATCCAATTCCTTTTCAGTACTGTTCTGCAAGAGAGATCCTCAGAGCTGTGGGGTTCATGGCAGAAACTATCCTTATGGTCCCCTTTGCCAGTCTTCATATGAGGAAGATCACATGGTACCAGAAATCCACCTGGCCACAATATTCGTACCTCCTAGACCCCCAGATTCCTCTCTTTTCTTGCATATTGAAGGGGATCCTTTGGTTGACATCACAGTTGAAGCTCAACCCAGGACTGTCTTTCAAACTGTAGACACCGCAGCAGGAGCTGCACACTGATGCATCAGATGATGCATGGGGAACCTGGAAGGGCAACCTGAGAGTTCAAGGGTAGTAGCCATGAAATCCAATATCAGAGCGCATAAATCTGAAGGAGATGAGGGCACTAATAAATGCCATTCAGATCTTCTTGCATTCTTTAAAACCAGGTCTCCTAAGAGTATTCATTGACAACACTGCAGTCATGTGGTACATAAACAAGCAGGGGGGCACCAGATCCTATCAGTTGTGCAGATTGGCTCTTTTGGCATGAAAGCAGGCCACGAAAGCAAACCTGTTTCTTCAAGCAGTTTATACTGCCACATAGGACAGTGTCCTTGATGACTTTCTAAGCAGATCAAGGGAAGATCTCTGTGATAAAACAGGGAGATCTTCCTAGACATAATCTACAAGGCAGGGGTGTAACATATATCTCTTATTTGCTTCCAACAAGCAACTTCTGTTCTTTTGCCCCAGGACTACTGGCCTCAAGCTTAAAAAACAGATCCAAAGCGAATGCACAAAGATCTTACTGGTGACATCTTATTGGCCAAGGCAACATCAGTTCCCCCTTCTATTACACCTAGCCAAGGGCCATCACCAGAAGCTACCCTTCACAGTATACTTGCTCACAGAATAGAAGGGCTCATTACTTCATTTCAACCTGTCATCCCTCAGCCTGACATTATGGATGATAGAATTCTGATCTCTTTTACACACCAGTTTTCTGAGGACATGTTTGAGGTTCTCCAGGAGGCAAGGAAACCTATTAGCAAAATGGAAAAGATTTACTATCTGGTGTCTAAAAAAACAGAAACCAGTAGAGGCTAATACCTCAATAGTCCTTTCTTATTTGTGTGAGCTGCTGAAGTCATCGTCGTCATCATCAATCCCCTTTTTCCCATGTTCTACATGCGGTTAGGGTGTTGTCAACTGTTGCCATTTCATTCTATTTAATGCCACTCTCCTGCCTTCCTCAACACTTATCCTTGATTGTATCAGGTCTTCTCTCACACAATCCATCCACCTCTTTGCTGGATGCCTTTGTTTACTCTTGCCTTCTTCCTGTCTGTCCCAAATCTTCTTCACAGATTCTTTTGTTTTTCTGCACATGCCCAAACCACCATAATCTGTTCACTTTGACCTTTTTCTGCAATTAGAGCTACTTTGGCTTGTGTTTTTATGTTGTCATTTCTTTGTCCATCCCACAATTTGCACCCCACCCATCTGTCTCAGGTACTTCATCTCATTCAGCTCTAGCTTCTTCATCTGCTCTGCCTTTACTGCCCAGGTTTCCATACTGTACAGAAGTACTGTTTTGTACTGATACTGTGTGCCAAGTGGCTACAGCCTCTCTGATTTTAGCATTCACCACCTCTTTCAGACTTCCCTACTCCTCAATCACCCCTCCCAGATTCATGAAGCTGTTAACCTGTTCTGCTTTTTTCCCTTCTATCTCAGTTACTGTGACCTGCTGAAATCTGGTCTAGCATATTTAACTCTAAAGGCACGCATTTTAGCCATATTTGCTTACCTTACTTACTGTCTCAGCAGAACAGCCAAATTTTGCACACTCACCTCTAAACTTTGAATCTTGCCGTGTGTCTAATCACCTAAATTCACCCTTAGCATCCCTCAGCAAACCTGTGATGGATGTCATTTTTGAGGCGAGAAGGCCAAGTACTAGAACATCTTATGCTGACAAATAGAAAAGATTCTGTGCCTGGAATCAGTCTCAAGGGATAAGCACAGCAGTGCCTAACATTCCTCAGATTTTACAGTACTTAACTGAGATGCTTCACAAGGGACTGTCTTTTTCTTCCATAAAAATTCATGCCTCAGCCATTTCAGCTCATTACAACACAGAAACTCCCCTCTTCTCTCATCCCCTGCTAAAGCAGTATCTCAGAGGGGCCAAAAACTTAAGACCACACTGGAAAGCTCCAACCCCTGCCTGGGACCTCAATGTTGTATTGGAAAAGCTCACTCTCCCTCCTTTCGAGCCAGCTGCTACTGCAGACTTACAATTTCTCTCCTGGAAAACAGTTTTCCTTTTAGCAGTCACTTCAGCTAGAAGGATTTCAGAATTACAGGCTCTTATGGCAGTAGAACCTTTCATCATTTTCCATGCGGACAGTGTATCTCTCAGGACCAATCCATCCTTCATGCCTAAGGTGGTATCCATTGTGGCTCTTAATCAGACCATTCATTTGCCAACTTTCTTTCCCAATCCACAAAACAAGGGGGAGCGGATTCTGCATTCATTGGATGTATACAGACAACGTAGATTTTACTTAAGCAGAACAAAAATCTCAAAGAAATTCTGAACAACTGCTGGTGGCATTTGCTGCAGGGGCAGAAGGAAAGGCTATTTCAAAGAAAACCATTTCCAAATGGATAAGCCAATGTATTTGTTTCTGCTATATGCACCATAGAAAGACTATCCCCGGGGGATCAGATCCCATTCAACCAGGGCTGCATCTACTTTGGCAGCCTTTCTCAGAGGTGTTTCTACCAGGGACATTCTAGAAGCTGCTACCTGGAGATCAGTTCATACGTTCACCAAACATTACCATTTACCACGTTTTTCTAAATCCAGAGCTGGCTTTGCCACTGCTGTCCTGCAGGGCCTTATAGCTCATCCTAATGCTGTATAATTCCCTCCACCCAACCATTGCTTTGGGAATCTACCCAAATGTAATGACTGCAACAGTGAAACACGAAGAACATAGTACAGTTGTGTACACTTAATAAATGTAGATGTTCGAGTGTATTCACTGTTGCAGTCCTGGTTACCCTCCCTCCAGCCCCCTATTTTTCTTTGGCTATTCCTCTAATTTCTTTCACTATGCTTAAAAGCCCTTTTGGTGTATTTGCTTTAGGGATTGGAGGTATATTTTTTGTGTTTTTAATTTTATTTGCTCCCCATTTGGGGGGCATCTGACATCTGGGGCAAGAAAAACTGATGTAAGGGCATCAGCTGCATGTTTTTATACCCCTGATGTCATGGAAGAAGGGACAGCAACCGAAGCAGGACCCAAGACTTTGTTAATCAGGCCGACTGAGGGCAAACTGCCAGCAGATTACCCAAATATAATGACTGCAACAGTGAATACACTCGAACATCTACATTTATGGTAAGTGTACACAACTGTACTTTCTGTCTGGACTACTGGATAGTTGTATTTGTCATCCAGCCACCCTTCACACTTCATAAGCTTTGAAAATCCTCCAACAGTGATCTAAGGAAATAAGGATGTAGTATAAGTTTTATATGAACTTGTCATAAAAGTAGATGTCCTACTGGTGGACGTGCATGTGCACTTGCTAAGGGATGCAGGGCTAGCACTTTGCTTATCACAATGCAAGCTCAATATCTGATATTTATTGGGTGAGCTAGGAGTCTGGGAGGAGGACAAATAGCATCATAAATTTTGGATTGCAGGGAGGTGACCAAATTTATATTTAATTGCTGTTACAAGCTTTCTGTTATAGTTAGCACGGCATCATGATCCAAGATCATTCCAGCTGAAGCGACTTACTGAACTCTGTACATCAATATGATGGCCTTGCACAAGTCAGTTTATTAGGAACTTTGGGCAATTCGGGAATCACTAGCAGTATTAACTAGTTTAATGCACACCACAGCCAAGGATGTCTCACAGATTGTCTGTTTGCTAGCCAAGATACTTAGCTGTCCTCCATAGAAATCACGCTAGTTCATGCTAGTCCAGCACTGCAAGGAGCTAAAGGAACAATGTGTTGTTATGGCTAAAACACTCTACAACTCTGCTAGATTAACAAACTAACTTTGTAATTCTGCAGCTAAAGGTGGAGGGTCTGGAAGGTGCAACTTGATAGTGTTATTAGATTACTAAAGAATGTAGAGTGAATGGACCGACTCCTTTTATTAAAAAGGAGTTTAGCACTTTGTTGAGGTCTCTAAAGTCTCCCATAATCGAACTGATCATATCCAGGAAGACTTCCAGTAATCTTCCATGCCGCTTTATTGTAAAGTGCCTTGACTACATGGATCATTCTGGTGAAGCAGTTGAAATAAGCGGGACATTCAATGAGAATTACTCCTGACTACAGTGCAGCTTTGTATAGTGGTTTGTATAGTGGACATAAACTGGTGGCCCCATATCTGTTGAGATTTAGGGAGCTGTGTTACATGCTACCACTGCACTTTCCTGCCTTTAGTCAGCTAACAAAAACAATTCTCAGTATACCTTAAACACTGTGAAATAGGCTGAACAGTTCATTAGCAGTAATCATTTGCTAATGCAGTTTGTTCAACTGGAGCGGCAGTAGCACCCTGAAGATTGGCGAATCATCTGTGTAGCCGACAAAGTCGCTTGTATTTAAAAAATGAAAGGATCTGGAGGCCAGCTCCACTGGTGCCAAAAAAGCTTTCATAAGAGGCTCACATTCTGTGTAACACTGTCTTCCTGACTCAGTCCAGATTTCCTACAAATTTGCACCCTTGGCCAAGGATTGCTACTCATTTGGCACGAATGTGCAGCAGCAAGAACCTTTTCCTACACTACACTACACCTCACAGTTGAAGAAATAAGTGAGATGGAGCACTCCTGAGTAGAGAAATACGACAGTCATGCAGGACATGTCACAAAAAAAACCTCCTTAATGTGAATTTTACACAAATACTTTTAATTAACCTTTTTTCTCAACCATGGGTTAGTTAGTGACCTCCTGTAATATGTAAGTTAGGAGGGAGCCTATACCGCCGTTTCCCTGAGTTTGTTTTTTTGACTGGTATTGTCATATAAGATATAGTATTGCACGACTTTTTCTAAACCTGACATTGGATTATATTCTTATTGAACAATTTGTGTAAGCTTGCTGCAGTGGGAAACAACCTTAGTGAGTTCAGTGTGTAATCTGGAGTGTCTATTAAAAACCTTCTAGTAAGCTCTACTGAATGTTAACACCCATCATATTTATCACACAGTTACCTTGATATTCTTTTAGAGTGACAGTGCTAGCTACATGGTGTTAAAAAGCAATTATTTTTCTACTTTTTTTTCTCTGGCTATTTCAGAAATTACTGTGTTTTTAGATGTGTCCTAGTTTGGTCTGTAGCATGCATTTGAGTTCTTCATTATTTGCATATCCATCATTTCCATACTTTTTAAAAAGGGGCGTTTTGTATATTCAAATGTATTTAAGCAATTGATATTAGAAACAAATTAATTAGCTGGAACATGAAATGGAACATTGGCTGGCCACAGCAATCCTGAAACATATGAGCACCTATGATGCAACGGTGTTTCTTTTACAAGAAACTAAAATTAAGAAGTCATTTGTGGATTTATTTATGAGTAAATGGAATGGTACTAGACATTTGAGTTGTGCCACCATCTCTATGAGAGGCATTCCTATTTTAATATGCAAGTCCTTAAAGTAAATGGTAGAGTGTAAGGGTAAAGAGGGCATATGGTTGATTCTGGACATTAATAGGGATGGATTAAGCTAGTGTTCGGTAACTTCTATGGATCAAATATAGATCAGGTGGAGCCTATACAGAGTTTTGTTGTGACGGTGTATTCCTTGTCTTCACCTTAGCATGTTGTACTGATAAGGGGAACATTTTAATGAGTCAAGGACCCTAAAGTAGATAGGTTCCCTTTAAAGCAACACAGGCTTCCTGAAGTGGCAAATGAACTTAAGCAGCTCATGAAAGTTTTAAATCTAGTAGAACTTTGGCATCTCTTTCATCCCACTTAGAGGGACTACACTTTCTGGTGCACAAAGGCCAAGGTAGCTAGTATGGATCCCCTGCCAAGGGTGGCCTGACATTCGTCCAGTATACCAAATCCTTTAGATTGCATTAAGGTACAGCATATATCACACTTATGCTCCTTGCGTAACATAGGGCATAAAGGTGACATCTGGGCATACCATCCTCAGAAATTCTTTGCTGCCAGTCCGAATGCCATTGCTTGATCATCTCTCTGAATACCCATTACATTGCTGGTTCACCAAACCATTGCAGGCAAGTGCCCCATTGGAGTTCTTTTTTACTTATCTTTCTTTTATTGTTGCTTGTGGGGTTTCATGTCATCCAAAAAGGGTAAATGCTAGTGTGTGGGACAGATTCCCTATAAAGACCACCACGAACAGTGTCTGTTTTGCCTTGGTGCTTCGCACGACTTTACATCCAGTTTCATCCATCAGGCCTTTGTACCTAAAACCCTTCATAGCAGACTTTTTTCTTTGGCGTTCTGTCTTGAAAACCAGTGTCTTATATCTTAAACTTTTTGCGAAAGACATGATGGTGGGAATTTCCCTCTCCAAGAGACAGCTGTCAGTGAAGAAGGCCAAGAAGCCTAGGCCGGAATCTTTTGCTCTTCAGCCTCCACCGGACATGTCTCCTGAGGTGAGTGAATGCCAAGAGGATCACCCGGATTTATCATTGGATTCCTCTGCTGCAACCCGGTTGGAGGCTGGTAGAGATCCGGCTTTAAGCATGTCTAGGGAGGTATTGCAAATGTCTGTTTCGGACGTTCAGGGAGAACCACGGCTGATTATCTCTGAGGGGCCTAAGGATGGTCCTCAAATATTAGTCCGAGAAGTCATCCCTACTACCATTATTGAATGCCGTCCTGGGTCAGAGCCTTCCAAAATTTATAAGGCGGACATCCCATTGAAGAAGAGGCAAAATACTAAACTGGTTTGTATTAGATGCTCGAAGTTACTGAACTTTGAATACGATATGATCGACACCATATCGTCGAAGTCCAGTAACATCGAACACCTAATAAAAACATCACAAAAAGTAAAAAAGTAGTCCTACTTGCTTTAATTGGGGGGCAAGCCCCCCCTGCACCCCCCACGTGGGGGGCTGCGCCCCCACACACCCCGCTACTTAACTATTCCAACTCCGAGACCGCACTACATTGAAGTAAACGGAAATCTCCCTTTACAGAGATTTCCATTTACCTCTTCGATGTTCTGCAGTTTCGCTGTTTACGTGTCGACAATGTCAGATTCGACATTGTGAATATTCGCGATTGTGATATAGACCCTACTAAACATATTACTTCTGCTGCTAAGGATCCACAGAGTGAATGTCAGGCCTTTACTTGGGGTTTGTTTAGTGCATTAAAACCTCCTCAGGGAGTTTCTGTTCCAGCCACCCTCCTTGGTCCTTTAGTCCCCTAAAAAGACCCAAGGAACAGGATTTTTCTGAAGAGGAGCTGGATGCGGATGAGGAACCCCTTGTTACTCTTCTCAAATTCCCTCTCCTTTGGATTATGGATTAGAGGAAGAGGAATCTACTAGTCCTGATACTCCCTTTAAAGAGATTTCTTCTGTGGACACGATCTCCTGGATGATGGAGTTCTTTAAATGGGCTTGTGCTGAGGTTTCTGAGATACATAAAAGAGATTACGAGTTGCTCCAGATGGTGTCTCCTAAACCTTCTTTTCCTCCTGTTTTGTCTGCCTTCTTGGATACATTTTCCAATGCTTATAAGATTCCAGACTCTCAGCCCCCCTGCTCCCAAGAAACCTGATAGATTCTATAGCATGCCTGAGGACTGTAAATTTTTGTACAAGTGTCCTTCTGCTGACCCTTTGATGGTGTCTGTAGCTTCTGACAAGCCCACTTAATTGCTTCCTTCTCCCAAATTACTGTCCTCTGATAAAGATAGCAGGACTATGGAATGGCAGCAAAAAGGTTTGTACTTGTCCTACCTTGGGTTTTAGGGCTGTTAACTATCAGACCCATATGTCCAGGTATTTGTTGGTTATCCTAGGGCTGTTAACTATCAGACCCATATGTCCAGGTATTTGTTGGTTATCCTATCCAAGCATGTCAGGTTATTTATGATCTTCCAGACTCTGGGTGTTAAAACTTCTGTTCTTTCCCTGTTAGAGACTTCTTCCCAGGTGGCTTATCAGTCCATCAAATATAGTTATGATGCAGCAGATGCTTCTTCTAGGGCTGCTGCTTTTGGGTCAGTGATGAGGAGGTGTTCTTGGCTTCAGCTTCAATCTTTGCCTGATGACATTAAGACTAAGTTGATTGATGCCCCTCTTGATGATAAACACTTGTTTGGTGAAGCTGCTGCTTTTTTAAGTCCTTTCAGGATAAGGGCAAGGCTTTACAGGAACTTAAACATGTGTTTGTTTCTCCTGTGCCTAAATTTCATTGAAACTACCTCAGTAAGCCAGCCTTTGTTCACAGGCAGTCTCGCCCTCCTCCTAAGGGTAAAAAGGGTGGCAAGTGGGATCCTCCTGCTAAGGCTGCTCAGATTTCTGGGCCTCAGAAGTCTCCTTATATAGATAAACAAGGTGTTGTTTGACTGTCCTATTCTTCTCGGCCACTTTCCTCTTTCTCTTTGCCTCTGTCTCTCTTCCTGTTTGGCTACAGAGTACTTAGTCCAGTATTCACCAGGGGTATTTCATGGTTTAGAAATCCCTTCCCTCTTTTATGGGTATTCCTCAGCCCCTTCAAGAACAACTCTCCTTTCCAGAGGTGCTTCAAGACCTTTTGACTCTGAGTGCTATTCAAGAGGTACCCGTGTCCCAAAAAGAGAGGGGTTTTACTCCAAGATGTTTCTAGTACCCAGAAAAGAGGGTATTTGGTCACCAATTCTAGACCTCTCTCATTTAAACACTTCTCTGAAGGTGCCCTCCTTTCAGATGTTGTCCCTTGTCCTCCCTTCAGACTTTGTTCACTCTTTTGTTTCCTCAGGCTTATATGGTGCATCTGGATCTCAAGGATATTTATCTCCATATCCTGATCTATCCCCTTTTCACGAAATTTTTTCTTTGTTGCTTCCTGGCATTTTCAGTTCTCTGCTTTGCCCTTTGGCCTTTCTACTGTGATTGCTTTTTGCAGGATTCAGGGGATCCATGTATTTCCTTTCTTGGACAGGCTTCTGTTTCAGGCATCCTCTCCAGAGATCCTGTTGCAAAATCTTAACATTAACATTTCTCTTCTGCAAAGCCTGGGGTTAACAATAAACTTCAAAAAGTCTTCTTCTCAGGACCATGTTTTTCTGGGGTGCAGGATACAGATTGTGCCTATGTTAGCATCCTTGCCTCCTCCTAAGGCCTTAGCACTCATTTTCTTCTTTCAAACTGTTCTTCCTCTGACCTCTGTAGCAACCAGAGAATTTCTGGGGTTCGTGGCATACCCCTATGCTCCCTCTGGCCAAACTCCACATGAGGAAGTTTCAGTAGTTTCTGAAGCCAGTTTGGCTTCAACATGCACATTCCCTATAATTTGTAGATCCTCTTCTACCTTGTCTCAAGACGGAATTTCACTGGTGGATCCAACAGTTGTCTCTAAATCCAGGACTTCCTTTTCATCCCCCTCAGAGCATGCTTCGGACGTGGGATGGGGAGAAGCTTTTGGCTCCCTAAAGATGCAGGGGGTGTGTTCACCTCTTCAACAGAAAGAACACATCAATGTCAAAGAGATGAGACCTGTTCTGCAGGCGCTTCAGGCTTTTCATCTTGTTTTCTTCCCAAGACCTCTCAAGGTGTTTACAGACAATACCATAGTAATGTGGTATATCACCAAACGGGGAGGGGGGGGGGGGCAAGATTTTATCTTCTTTGCCAGTTGGCACGCCTACTGTGGGATCTTGCTATCCAGTATCAAGTGACTCTTCAGGCAGTATACATTCCGTCAGGTCAAAACATTGTGGCAGACACTGTTTGTGGGTCCTTAACTCTGTCCCATGAATGGATGCTTCACAGGGATGTGTTTTTGGACATTATTCATCAGTGAGGTACTCCTCAAATGAATCTTTTTGCCTCCCCTCTGAACAGACAACTTACTCTATTTTGTGCCCGAGTCCAAGGTTTTCAGGTTTGGAATTTGGACACCCTGTCTTTTTCTTGGAAGGGAATATTTCTTTATTCTTTCCCTCCCATTACCCTGATTCCAAAAGTCCTGTTCAGAATTCAACAGGATGTTCTCATAGTCTTATTGCTGACTGCCTTTTGGCCAAGACAGCATTGGTTCCCTATACTGCATTTATCCAAAGGTAGTCATCACAAGTTACCTCACTAGGTGGACCTACTCACACAAGACAAGGGATCTGTCATCCATCCCTACCAGTCTGCTCTTCAACTGACATTGTGGGTGATAGGATTTTGATTTCACATAGACATCTTTTTGTTCTGAGGACATGCTTAGAGTCCTGCAGGAGGCCAGGAAACCCAATACTTGGTAGTCTTGCATATTCAAGTGGAAGAGGTTTTCTGTTTGGTGTCTTTCTCGTCACCTGGATACACTTTTTGTGGATGTTCCTTTGGTTCTGTCTTATCTGTATGAATTGCTCAATGTTGGGTTTGCTTATTTGTTTGTTAAAGCCCACTTATCAGCTATCTCTGCTTGTCTGCCATTTTCTCCTCCCTTAGCTTCTAGATTTGAAGCGAAATAATTCTTCAGAGGCGTCCTTCATGTCAAGACTGTTCCTCCTCCCTGGGATTTTGTTTTGGAAAATTTGACTCCGGCTCCTTTTGAGCCTGCAGCTTCAGCTTCCTTGCAACATTGCTGTTGGAAGACTGTATTTTTGTTAGCCCTTACTTCTGCCAAACAGGTGTCTGAGCTTCAAGTCCTTATGGTTTGTTCTTCTTTTTTAGTTTTTCATAAGGACAAGGCGTTCTTGTATACTAATACTTCTTTTATGCCCAAGGTGGTGAATGAGTTGTCCTTGAATCGGTGTATATATTTGCCCACTTTTTTCCCTTCTCGGCAATCTGCCAATGAGAAGGTGCTGCACACGTTGGATATGCATAGACAATTTTGAATTTATTTGGATAAGACTAAGACTATTAGTAAATCTGATCAGCTTTTTGTCCCGTTTCATCCTATGTCCTTAGGATTAGCTGTGTCCAATCTGGGTATTTCTTCTTCGATTTCTAAGGCCATTTCTTTTTGTTATTCTTTTCATGGTAATATAGGTTCATAGACTAGTACTAGGCTAACTAGCCATGTTGGCAGTTTTAAGCCTAGCCAATTACCCCATCTGAGAATCAAACCCTGTACCATATGTTTGTAAGGCAAACCCTTTAACCATTATGCCACCCTCCCATCCCTAGCCTTCTTCCTTCTGTTAAGGCTCATTCTACTAGAGCTGTGTCTTTTTCTGGTGCTTTTTTCAAAGATTTAGATACTAACTCTATTCTTGAGGCAGCTACCTGAACTTCTGTGCATCCATTTACCAAGCACTACAAGTTGGATGGAATTTCCAGAGCTAGAGTTGATTTTTCCTAGTGTCATGCTTCATGGCTTTCTAGAAAACTGTGCTGGTCCTTCCTCCTCCCTCTCTTCTTTCTGAGCTTTGGCACTCTTCCTACTGTAAAGAGCACTGCAACAGTGGAATGATAGGACATAGTACATTTATGTAAAATCTTACCATAACAGTACATGTCCTCCTCTTCACTGTTGCAGTATTCACTCCCTCCCGCCGCCCCCTGTTCCATTTCTCTTCTGGATGTACTTATTACCTCTCTTTTCCTTAGAATGGAGTTCGTACTGGGGCTGTAAGTTTTGAGGATGGTACATCCGGGTGTCACCTTTATGTCCCACACTATGCAAGTAGCATATGTGTAATGTACGGTGTACCGTAAACCAGCCTAAAGGCTTTGGTTTTTATGGCCGGATGTCGGACCACTCTTGGCAGGGCATTTCTATTATAAAGAATACTGCAACAGTGAAGAGAAGGACATGTACTGTTATAAGATTTTACACAACTAATCTTTATTCTGGGTGAGTACCAAAGTGGGAGAGTTCAACTTTGCAACAAGATGGGTGGTACTACAAGATGAAACTCAGGCAGTGGATGGCGATTGAAGCCTGAAACAAAAAATCAAAAGAAAGATGACAGCTGTCTGCCCTACAAGTAATGAGTCAGAATAAGAAATTGGAGTGAATCAGTTTACTACAGCTCTGAATCAGGAAATTAATAACTTTGCAAAGGTTACTCTAATGTAGTTCAAATGAGGACTGACTAAATGGGAGAGAATGTAGCTCTTCTGTTGGGTAAAAGGGCTAACATCCTGTAATGTGTCAACTAACAGGTGTGCTCCTGGTCATAAGGAGATGGCTGTTCATGCCATGCGCAGTAGCAAGGGTGACTTGATTGTGGACCCCCCCCCCCCCCGAGATAAATTTTTGTTGTTAGAATGTCATGCACAAGTGGTTACTAAGGAAACCCATTAAAGCTGTTAAAGATATTCAAGCTTGTCTATCCCAATTCAGTTTCCCTTGTTTCACCATCTTGAAACAGATTCTGCTTGCCCAGCCTGTTACCAGAATTGAGATCCTAGCTGCTGTCAAGGCTTTACTGGCTGGGAAAGCACCAGCTTTGGATGGTGTTAACGGTGGAATTCTACAAAACATTCATGAATGACTTTGGTAAGTTAGCTTTACGGTTTGCTATCTGCATAGAGTCTGGCTCCCTTCTTGAATGAGTTGACTAGAGCCAAAGTGGTTCTGTTTCTCAAACCCCAGAAAAACTCCCTGAACTGTAGTAATTATAGGCCAGTCTCTCTCCTGGAAGTTAAAATGTTGGTTTTAAGTCTTGAGAAGGTTTTACAGGAAACCTATCAGCTCTTATCACTTTGGCTTTATCAAAGGTTGTCAGGGTACTGTGGAAGTTGTTACGCTCTGGTTCATTATGCAAAAACTTTGTGAGGACAGTTCTAAGATGGGCTTGTTATGCTAGAATTTAATAAGGCATTCAACTCTGTATGATTGAACTTGATGTGTGATGTGGGTGGCTGTAGAAAGGCTAGTGTTTCCAGGGAAATTCATTACTGTGTGTAAACTGTTTAAAAAGAATCCTACCGCACAAGCCTCTTCTAGCCACATCCTATCCTGATGTATTGGGCTCAGGTGGAACCCTTCTGGGGTATTCATAATCCCCAGATCTGTTTGTCTTAGTGGTCATTGTCATAGGTAATATCCTTATCCAAAGGCGCTGTGATATGGGCATTTGGCTGCTGGGCTTCTGGAGCCTCTTGTCAGTGTGGTTTGTGAATGACTGTGTCCTTTGGCTAAGCAATCCAATCAAAATGTAAAGCCCTTGGTCTGTACTTTGGAGGAATTGGCTCAGTTTGCTGGGTTCATAACAAATAGCTCTAAATCTGCATTTCACATACCAAGTAGCTACTTCAGAATAGTCCTGATTTTTAAACTCTCCTGTCCACTAGGAGCCTGTTTATGGGTATTTGAATGGACCGGAGTCTTGCCAGATTGGTTGAGAATAATGCCACACCACTTATGAGTATACTTACAAAGAGGGTCATTCAACTGAAACAGCAGAATGTGCACTTTCTACTGATGCTGCAAGCTATCCAGATGTTCATTTTTCATCATGTATTGCATACACTGAAACATATGCCCATTCTCAATTTTTCTAGGTAATTCCAAAATGTCAAACTTATAGACTGTTGTCTCTCGGTGGGGAAGATTCCCAGAATTAGTCGATGAGCTTTATATCTGGGTAAGCAGAATGGAGGACTAGTTTTACCTAACTTGCTTCCACATCGAAAAGCTATTATAGGTCTCTCTGCTAAGAGAGCCAGTGAGCATTCTGCATTAGTTTGTGTTCTTCCAGAAATTCTTACTGACAAGATCACGCCATTAAGAAAGCTACATACCCCTTTGTACAATACCTGGGACCCTGGTGATTTGGAAAACTGGTACTTAGCTTATGAAGCTCCATATTGACTGAACCTGCCTTTGTGATACAAAAATCTTTAGCTCTGATATAACAGAGTTGTTAATAGACAATGTACTAATCTTTTGGCCAAGTTGGGCTCAGGCTGGCATTTACTATGCTCACCAACTTTTTGCATATTCCAATCGAGGTCATAATGTCTTGTAATGAATTAAAGTCCATTTACCCAGAAGAGTTGATTTGATAGTGATAGTATTTGCAGATGTCTGCTATACTCAGACAAATGGGGTACCCTTGGGGATCACTATCCCACTCACTGAAGATATTTTGGCTTGTTTTGGCAGTAATATTTACATTTTTGAATGTCTTCCCCTTTGACTGGGTACAAAATTTTCAAACAATAGCTGATAAGTTTGAGGGTTGGTATAACAAGCAAATAGATATGCAGCTTTGGTCTGAAATGTGATGCATACATTTTTCTTATTAACTCAGTAATTTATTTGTTGTGGGATAAGTTTGACATATTTTATGGTAGTTTTATTGTAACTGATGAGTTCTTTGATTCAATAAATTTTTTGTTATAAAAATAAAATTAGATGTCCTACTGATCACTGTTGCAGTATTCTTTCCATCTCTACCCCCCTTCTCTGTTTGTTCTTTACTTTTCTTCGTGGACCAAGGGAGACCACTGTCTTTTTGTTCAGTTATCAGTAGAACATCTACTTTTGTGGGAAGTTCTTACGCAGCTGTACTTTCAGTACTAGGCTGTCCATGTCCATGGCATTGCAGGTATCCAGTCAGGAGCAGACCAGAGTAAGAACAAAAGCTGAGAGATCAATTTGTGGAATTAGTGTTTAACCCTGGAAATGTTTGTGGATGAAAACAAGATGACTGCTACAGCCAACAACTGGTCCTGAAGTGTAAGCCACTAGTAAAGAATAATGCTAGGGTTCCTCACCTTACTAATCAATTCTGGCTTGTCACCACCATGCATAATGTTATTTGGCAAAAGTATGGTGGAATATCTCTCTGAGTTGCATGAACAGCCAAAACCTCAATCTTCGTGAATGTTGAATTTTAATTAGCAAGTAATTGTGAATGGCTTCAAGAGCATCAACAAGATGAAACCATATATTCTTGAAGAAAGAAAGAAAGAAATAGATTTGAGTATCACCTGAGCAATTATGGTAAGTTAGACACTTTTCCTTTAATAACACAGTGAATAACAAAGGGCCCAAAATAGTATCCTATGGGATTGTGCAGTTGAGTTTATATTCAGATGAAGAATAAGTCCTTAATAGTCTCTTTATGTGCAGTTAGACAGGTAAGAGGTGAGCCAGTCCAAATTGTAACGGAAATTCCATAGTAAGATTGAAGTTCTGTTAGGATACCGTGGTCCACTGGGCCAAATGCTAGAGAGTTTCAGGAGGGCTAACACTGTATACAGCCACTGGTCTCTTGCCTACAGGAGATTAACTCTTATGAGAACTGTTTCAGTATTATGGTAAGTATGAGCCCATCCCTCAGAAACAACCAGGATGTAATAAATCTCTGGACTGATACATCAAAACTGGCTGTGACCAGCTTAGTAGGACATGGGTCCATCTCGCATGTTAATTTCAAGCCAAAGAACACATTTATGAATTCATCAAAACTGAGACTATAGAACCTTAACCAAGACATCGATAGCTGAACAGGACATGCACTGCCACCTTTCTGGTCAGCTGAGGGAAAGGTGGACCTAGCAGAAAAAAATCTTGTCTGCAAAGAATTGAGCAACAGGCTAACATTCTGAATTTGACAAAGCTCTTCCAGTTAATGAACAGACTGGACTACAGTCTTTCCACCATCCCAGAAAAGCATTTGCTGATCAGTTAGCTGCTGAAGAGATCTGCGTCAACAGAACCTGACTTCTTGGGGAGATCTCTGCTTAATGGATGTAGTATTGCTCATCAAGCTCAGTCTTGTCCGTGTGCCAGCCCGTCTGTTATCAGCGACACTCCAGGCTATGCCTAGCTCAGTGCATTGAATGAAGAGAAGCATCAAAGAACCTGGAGCCATAGAGTCCAAAGTCTGAGATAAAGATGTGTTATAATTCTGGGCAAGGATGTTCACTGAGTCAGTGCGACTGTTTGTAAGGAACTGAAGGGAATACTCTTGAAAAATGATCACCAGTAACATTGTTGATGTTGCACGTTACTGTGTTCAACATCAGGTGAAACTGTAGCTAGATAACAGTAAACTAGATTGGATCAGGAATTTGAAATGGTTAGACCAGGAAACTGGTTTCACCACCAGCTCTGTGGCTGCCAGATCCATCAGAAAGACAAACTCCAAAGTATGTCCATGTTTGTGTGGCAGAGGTAATTGTCCAACCCAAAACATTTTTTTGTTACAGATGAATTCATAAGTAGGAGGTGTTGTTTCATGTCTGCCCAGATACTAAAGTTTCCTCTCACCTGAATGTGATGGTGACACAAGACAGAGTCAACAAAGAAATCCGTGAACTCCTGAAAGAATGTCCTTGTACTAGTAGTCGGATGATAGCCCGGTAGAAACTTTGTTTGCTCCTGCAACTAAGACATGTTCAGAGGAATAAGTCTTTCTTGTATCCACCCTGGATAACTCCTGATGTTCATTTTGCTTCATTGTTGCAGTAACAACTTTTGGGATTTCTTGCCTTGTAATCCCTTGTCTGGCCCAAATACCAGAGACTTGATCTTTTTCACCATGTCCAGCGAGCACCCTCCCATCCAACATCAGCACATCATAGGGTAAAGGGTAGCCAACCTGCACCATTACCTCAGTTCTTCATTATCATTATAGCTCGCACAACCAGTGTTGTCAGTATATCAGTCAGTTCAAAACCACAGATTTTTGAAAGATAAGTGCCCCATTGCGTAACCTCTTTCCATTGCTATGTTTTTTTGTAGTTAGATGTTGGTTACTTTGATATATGTCTAAATTGTGAAAAGCAGATCCCCACAAGGACTTCCATTCTGTTTGTTCTGCCTAGGACTGGAGTACAGTGTGACCCATTATCTCCAATGTGCTTTCTTCACAGGTCCATTCCTTACAAAAGTACTTTGAAAAAGAAGAAAAATGAAGGGAGCATCACTGGCCTTCACACATAATGACATTCACTGGTTCAGCTGCTGATCTCTCTCACAAAAGGAAGGGAAAGCATCCAGATCTAGTTAGGATATCTGACAACAGCGTTTCCAAATTCATTTTCTGTTACAGTAGGGTTCCATAGACCATGTCCCTTTCAGAGAAGTAGTGTCAGGGTTATACTCCAGGTTATTCTTTGTTCCAAGAAAAGAAGGGTCCTGGAAGCCCATTCTAAGTCTTTGAAAACTAACCAAGTTTCTGGTAGTCCCAAAATTCAAAATACTAACTTTGCAAAAACTCCTCCCAAAGATAACCACCCAGGTGGTCATGGTCACCTTGGTCCTGCAGGAAGCTTACCATATACCTATTGTGAAGGAACTTAAGAAACGTTTTGCTTCGGGGGGGGGGGTTCACTATCAGTTTTATGCCCTGTTCTGTGGCTTGTCTACTACTCCTAAACCTTTCACCAAAGTCTTCAGTAATTGCATTCTGCAGGGCAAAGTGTGTCCTTGTCTACTCCTATCTGTATGACTCCCTCATTCAGGAAAACGCAGCAGTGGAACTAAACACTTCCTCTCCAGTTCATCATACACTGCATGACCAAACTGAGATTTTCAGTCAGTCTGAAAAGTACAACATCCTTCCCTCTACCAGGTTAAACTTCCTAGGGGCAGTGTTGGGTTTGATTACAGAAAGCCACCTGGTTCAGGAAAAAATATCCTTTCTCACCCACTTTTTTCAAGGAGTGATGTAGCTGGACTTAAGTAGAGACAGAGAACTACTCAGGGCCCTGGGTTGCCTCCTGATGCTGTTGGCCAAGCTGCACTTAGGAAATTCCAGTGGTACCTGCATGAACCCCTTACATTTCAGGGTAACTCTGCTCCCTCTGACAAGAAGGAGCTCCTGTGATGGACAAAAGCATGCAGTCTAAACCCAGATCTTACTTTTCACTGTTCAAGCGGGACAGCAAATGATTAGCATGGATTCCTCCGAACTTTTATGGGGTGCCCACTCAGGAGAAATGAGGGTGCAAGGCAGGTGAGACAGCCTACTCCAAAGAAAATATATCAACTTGAAAGAGATGATGGCTGTTCAAATTTATTGGAATGCTACAAGGCCCCTGTGGACACCAGACACTCTACTGGTAAAGGTGGACAATACCACAGTAATGTGGTATTTCAACAGATGGGGAATGCACACTTCGACCCCCTGTACCACATTGCTATGCTTAGTTGGTGAAAAGGCACAGAAGATGAGACTGTGTACCCTGTGATTCAGTATCTGTCAGGAACAGAAAACAATTCAGCAAGTCATGTCAACACAACACATCAGTGATAGACCAGCACAAATGGATGATGAAGAGGTTAATATTTCAAAGACTAGCAGACAAGTTGAGTGTGCTAGAAGTAGACCTGTTCACCTTAAAAGGGAACAAACGGATCAACACTTTTTGCTCAAGGGCCCCATCTCACAGGGCCTGGTGGACAGATGCCTTCTTCCCATGGACAGATGTATTTCTCTAAGCCTTCTGTCTCCCACCCTTTATCCCCAGGTTACTCCAAAGAATCAAGGAAGCCAGGCCAAGGGTGATACTGATGGCATCCCCCTGGCCCAGACATCACTGGTCATCCAGGCGCTTTAGCATGGCCAAGAAGATGCCACTGCAGATGGACCTCCTCGCTCAGAATAGAGAAGGTACTATACAACCCCACTTGAATGCCCTAAAACTGTCAGGCTGGATGATGATATTGTAATCTCATCTAGACAGTCTTTCGACAGAGATGTCTTACTAATCCTCTGAGACTGAGAGACCCAGCACCAGAAAGTTATACATTTCAAAATGGAAACTATTTTCCCCTGTTGTGTTAGGCTAAGTGGCAGCATCCCTTACAAACTATATTTTTTCTTATCTTACCTCCAAGTTATACTCTAAAAGGCTTTCCTTCTTCATTAAAATACATGCCTCAACCATTTCAGCCTGCCTGCTTATGCATCAACATCCCTTTCACTCTACCCTTAAGCAATTTCACAAAGGTCTCTAAACACAAAATACTGACATTAATAGAAAACTGCATTTGGCCAGTGTAAGATTGTGTACCTTTTTCTAACCATAGACCCCCTGCACACATTCTTCGGATCGTGCATAAGTACACATGTTCTTGGATTCACCTTTCTGACTGAATTAAATTATATATCTTGTTTAATACGGCACCACTTGTTAGGGTGAGTTTTAAATTTGTAGTTTTGAACATTTTTCCAGTAAGCAGTGAAACAAAACATATGAACTAATGACAGACCTACCCATTTCCTGACATTACAACTGTAAATGGCCACTCAGTAGTATCCTATCTGTCAGTATGCACAATCTCTGCAGAAGTAAGTCATCTGAATGCCACTTTAAAGATTACTGTAACTAATGAAGAGGTTGCTGCTGGCAAACCTTTGCATTTCAGTGATTCATCTACAAATTTAGTGCCTGCAGCCCTCACAGATTAAATTACCTATGTTACATTAAAAGAAAAAAAATGGTGTGCTGGTAATATGCAGTAGCCGGCTGGCAAACTGACAGCAGGTTCATAGGTACTAGGCATGTCATCCAAAGGAGGGCATACTAAGGAGTGTAGCGGTCCCCCCACCCATGTTGCATGGTAGTGTCAATAATCCTTGTACCTGGTATGGGAAGAGAACTCACAGCCTTCTGCACCAGAAGCAAGTGGGCTACCTTTTGCACCACTGACACTGAACGACACAGCTATGCAACTCTATAACTGACATTGACAGACTGTAGCCCTCAATGATTTGCAAAAATAAATAAATTAAATTAAAGGAGACCTGGCAGTTGGTGTGGAGGTATAAAGCACTTACCTGACAAAAAGTAATTTGCAGGATTTAACTCTGTGTAAGAGTCACTTAAGTATGTATTGCTTTAACTGGGGCATTTCTCACACACACAAAGTGTTTTTAATTTTTATAGTGAAGCCTCCCGCCCCCAGCTGCCTGGTTTGCCTAGTGCTGGATTTGGCTCTGTATAGGTACGTATGTAGGTGTGGGTGTGCGTGCACGAGCATGTGTGTGTGTGTGTGTATATATATATATATATATATATATATATATATATATGTGTGTGTATGAAAAAAAAAATATATATATATATAAAATGTGTGTGTATATATATTTATGCACACATGCACAGAGGAGAGTCATACACACCTATATATCTGTACATGTGCATATTAAATATACACGTATGACTGTAGAAACAATGTAGTGTAATCTGCTCACTGGTGACATGGAGCAAACTGGTTAGCTGTGGAGCTGCATGCACTTATGGCCTGTTTTCCTCAATATGGTGTGCATAATTATGGACATTATTCCCAAATGCAGGAGTTTGATGCAAAAATGATAGAGGAAATGCTCAGTCAAATGGGTTTCACTTCTTTATCAGCTGATAAGTAATAATGTGTCATGGAATTGTATTTTTGAGGTTTTGCATTGATTCTTACTTATTTTTGTAGTGAAACTGCCAGAGATTCTTGGGAAAATGCACATTCCCGACAGGAATATAAAGGTCTTGGTTAAACATCTTGAGCTATTTTTGAAGTGAGTATTACACTTTCTGTACATTTTTTTCTGTTTTAATGGTACATGTTTGTCAGCCTGTTTCACAGTTTTGGCTTGAATAGTTGTGATGTAAGCTAGATTGACCACTTCCATTATCCTGTGAACACTTGCCTGTCTAACGTAAAACATGATAACAGGGAGTTTTCTACAAAGTGCTCAGCTGCAGTGCAGTTTGTAATCTAATAGATTGTAGTGCAGGTGAGTATCCAACCATCTGGCCTGGATACCAGAGCTTCCACATGTCCTGTGGCATGCCTGCTCTTCCCACATTGTGGACATAAGTAGGATATGTGATATGAAGGTGAGAGCTCCCTGCACCGCCTCCAGTTCTTAATCTGTCACTCACTGAGTTTAGAAGTTTGTCCCAACACTGGCACCCTAGGCATTGCATTTTAATTTTTACTTTCTACTGTTTCTGCATTGCATTGTGATTGTTGATTAGATAGTTAAATTACTGGTCCTTCTGAAGCTGATGTCACCAACAAGTCTGCATCTGGCAATGGATGCCACAGAATTTTCACCTTTTTTATTTTTTTAAGCCTCAGGATTTGCCTAAAGTATACAACTGCTTGCTTCCATTAATAAGAAAACTGTCTTGAAAAGTGTGTACATCTCATGCATTTGTAGAGAATTGAAAGCTGTTAATTTTGAGGCAAGGGATAGCTGCCATTAAATCTTAGAAAGAGGCATTTCAAACACATGCAAGTTAAACATCTAAACTCTGTAAAAAGTTGAAACTGAGGTAGGCAGAGCCTGAAGATTTTGTGGCCCTGAGGACACTGGTTCTATAGATGTGCAAGTTTGACAGCCCTCAGCCTCAGCATTTCCTGTGGATATATCACCACCTGGCCGATCGTGTGAATAAGGTATCTCAGTTTCTGCAGGCCCCTCCACATTTTTTGCTGTTTCCCACCTGGGCTTGGTTTCTGTGGAAGCTGCTATTTTTTTTTTTTTACATGAACTTGCTAGTCTTGTGGAAGAAACTACCTTAGATGTTCTTCGCCTTTCACTGTTGCAGTCATTACATTTGGGTAATCTCCTTGCAGGTTGCCCTCAGTCGGCCTGATTAACAAAGTCTTGGGTCCTGCGTCTGTTGCTGTCCCTTCTTTTTTTTCTGTAAGTTTAAAAGTAGTGCAAACTAACTGAAAACATGTTTTCTGTGGAGAAGTATTTATTTTCACTTGTGCAGTTAGCATAGTGTTTTAAAGTGTTTTTACAGTGATTTTCTGTTAAATAAGTTGCTTTTGTGGACTGGTAGTTTTACCAGTATTTACTGCTCCTCTTCCATGGGGAAGAGGCACCATTTTCAGCTTGACCATGGAACAGAGTGCTGGTCCCGTGGTCAGTCCTTCCAGCCACAAAAAAGAAAAAAAATTAATCAGAAAGACTTAGCCACCACAGCAGGCTGGCAGTTTGCTTCAGCCACAGGTGGGTGACTCTGCTGTGGCCATTTTTTATACCTCAGACCACTCATCTTTTACCCCAGATCCCTCTGGTGTAGCTCCTACAGCCACTATGGTCCTGGAGTTAGCCTTGTCCTTTGTGGCTGTTGAAGTTCACTTAGTGGGCTGGGGAGAAGCCACTCTTATCAGTACATGAAGAGGGAACAGGGATGGTTTCCTCTGGTATGTCATAATGCTGTTCTAGTTCCTGGAGAAGCAGCTGCTGCCAGTAATACAGTTAGCCCTGTTTTTCCTGTCAAAAAGAAGCAGACAACCAATAATGTATCTACTCCTCCTTAAATTTCTTTGGATAGGAGTGGGTTTACTGGGTCTGGCTCTGGGTTTAATTCAGGTGATTTACCTTTCTTGTAAATTAACTGCTGGTAAAAGAAAGAGAGATTCCTCTTTTTCCTGAAGAGATTAAAGAGTTTAGATATGAACAGGAAGATGCAGGGATGGATTCAGTTTTTTTTCCTCAAATTTCTGATTCAGAATTAGAGGCGAGCTCAGTTTTTGATTCTCCATGTGGAGATTTATTTTTGTCTGAAACTGTTGCTAGAATGTACTACTGTTTTCAGTGGAAGACCACTGAGGTTCCTCAGTCCCCCAGAAAATACTGTGAGTTGTTACAGAAGGATTTTCAAGAACCTGCACCCATTCCCTACTGTTCTGTCTGGGTTACTGTTTGCAGATGTTCGTGTTTCACTGTTGCAGTCATTACAGCTGGCAGGCTACCCGCAGTCGGCCCGAATTCCAAAGTCTTGGTCCGGCGTCGGTTGCTGTCGCCACTTCCCTGACGTCAGTGCGCCAGGAGTATAAAAGATGCAGCCAACGCCATTTTCTTCAGTCTTTCTTGCCACGCGGTGCCCGAAGCAAAAGCAGTTTGCAAGTGCCGGTCGGCCAACTCCTGAGATTTTCGAAATTGAATTTCAGATCCAAAGTCTTCTATAAAGCTAAGTACCCCATTGGGAAAACTTTTTTCTTGCTCCAGGCCAATGTCAGAAAAAGTTAACAATTGTATTTCTTGTGGGAAGCAAATACCTCATAAGGATTTTCACTCTTACTGTATTCCTTGCCTAGGCCCTGACCACGATGATGCTAGTTGTCGGTTTTGTGCTAGATTTAACCAATGCATTATTAAGCGTTGGTACGATTTTGCTTTTCATTACTTTGGCCGAAGGTTTAACTACATAACAGCCGACGACCGGACCTCATAAAAAGCGCAAGGAAAAAGAAAAGGACAGGCATCCGAGGTTCACAACCGTTGATGAAGCCTCTTCTAGGCCAGTTGCCGGTTCTCAGTGAGGCGCTTTTGCAGCCTCTGACACCTGCTACCTCAGAGCCACAGGCCGCCTCCGACTCTCACGTGGAGACAGCTAGGCCTCTGGATACTCAAGGTGTTGGGCCTTCGGAAGCTAATCCCATAGATGGGTCAGGAGCCGCTGAGCAGGCATCGGCTTCTGAGGGTGTTTTCAGACCTACATAGCTTTATATCAAGCCAACTTCAGCATCAAAGACAAAGACCAAAACAGTTTTAAAGACAAGGAAACAAGTACACCACTCTCCAGGACAGACTTCCATGCCTAAGAAACAGATGCTCAAAATGGCCGAAGACCTAATTACTTTAATCAGGGGTTCCCATCCCCCTCCTGATAAGAGACCCCTAGGCAAGACACTGAATATGATTCCTCTGATCAGGTTTCCAGTTCCTCTGACTCGTCTTCAGAACAGGGATACTCTATTCCTCCCTATGAGGATTCTGATGCTGAAGAATCTATTCCTTCAGCTTCTCCTCCTGAGGATTACTCATTTGGGGAAACCTTGCATACCATGAGGAGCATTTCCACTGGGAGAGCCAAGATTATTCAGATTCTAAGAAAAGGCTCAGAGACTTTCAGTTACTACCTCCGCACAGACCTCTTGCTATTCCTCCTGTTCTAGACATTGTAGATGATGTATTTTCAGAGTCCGGCCTGTCTCCCGACTCTTTACCTCCTGCACCTGTTAAGCCAGACAGATACTACAGGGTTCCAGATTCTCATAAATTTCTATATAAAAACCCTGCTGCTGACCCAGAAACTATTTCACAGGGTCCCAAAGGGGTCAAGGCTGCTACTGAAAAAAATCCTGTCCTCTCAGATAGAGATTCTAGGGCACTGGACAGATGGGGGGAAAAAGTTTACACTTCTGTTACCTTAGCTGTAAGGGCTTTAAATTGTCAGTTTCATATGCTTAAATATCAGCAATATTTAATGTCACTGTTAAAACAGAAAATGGTGACAAATTCTGAATGTGCTGAGAACAAGGAATTGCAGGATTTATTGCATGCAGCTGAACAAGTGGGAAAACATACTTTGCAATATGGTTATGATTCACTGGAGGCCTCTTGCAGGGTCGCTGTAACAGGCTCTGTCATTAGAAGGCATGCTTGGTTAAAGGAACATACTCTGCATGATCATGTTGAAGCAAAATTACTGGATGTTCCATTACAGCATGATACTTTGTTTGGTGTTAAGGCAGAAGAGGTGTTGAAGAAAATGGAGGATAAAGCTAAATCTATGCAGACAGTGAAGGATTTCTTACAGGTGCGGCCACCCAGATTTAGCAGGAACGGGCCTTCTAAGAACTGGTCCTTTCCCGTGTCAGACAGGCCACAAAGAGGCAGATACAGACACCCTAGAGGCAGGCAACAGCCCCAGGGCTCATACAGGCCCAAACAGTGGGGTGCTTCTACCTCCAAAAGCGGAGAAGACAAATCACAGCCATGTAGGAAACAGTCCCAGTGACTTTCCTCTGCCAGTGCCAAGCATTTATCTTTTGGCAGCACCCTTAGGGGGAAAGCTAGCACTTTTTTCACAAAATTGGCACATGATTACCCAGGACAAATGGGTCTTAAATATAGTCTCTTAGGGCTACAGGTTCCACTTTCACACCCTTCCAAAGGCAAAAGGTATGCCAGACCTGCACCACAATCAATGGGCAGAGGCACAAAACCAAGTTTCATCTCTCATGGACATGCGAGCTATTCACCCAGTGCCACAACAAGAGCAGGGACAAGGATTTTACTCAAGACTTTTCCTAGTACTAAGAAAGGACAAAGCATGGAGACCGATTCTGGACCTGCCTATTCTAAATACTTTTCTGGACATTCCGAAATTCAAAATGTTGACTCTGCAGCAGCTTCTGCCCATGCTGGGCAAAAAGGCTTGGCTTGTAACTCTGGACCTCAAAGAGACATACATGCATGTCCCAATCAGACAATCTTGCAGAAGATATCTCAGATTCATAGCTGGCTCAATGCACTACCAATTCTCTGCACTGCCCTTTGCGTTATTTTCTGCGCCGTGGGTCTTCACAAAATGCCTGGCACCAGTAATTGCATTTTGCAGACAAAGAGGAATTCAAATATATCCCTACTTGGACAACTGCCTTATTCAAGCAGAGACTAAAGATATTCTACTAAAGCATCTCGCATTTGTAAAAAGATTACTAATTTGCCTAGGGTACACAGTAAACGAAAAGAAATCAAAACTAGTACCCTCTCAAGAGATAATATTCCTGGGTGCAAGCTTAAATACAACTGCCCAGATGGTTTATCTCATACCAGACAAGCAAAGGCAACTGACTTCTTACTTCGAAAGCATGGCAACAAAGACCCAGTTATCTGCAAGAAACATTCTGCAGGCTCTGGGCTACATGACCTCCTGCATTCTGCTAATTCCATATGCAAGACTGCATATGAGGAAACTACAATGGTACCTAAAAAGTGTTTGGACTCAACATTGCCACAGCCTGGAGTCTTTAATTTCACTCATTCCCTGCCTACAACAGGAGTTTCGATGGTGGGCACAGGCCTGTCACCACAACAAGGGACAGCCATTCACTTTACCCACAGCCAGGCAAACACTAACAACAGATGCATCAGATTATGCCTGGGGGGCCCACATGGCAGGAAAATGTATTCAGGGCACATGGCCCCCAAGCCAAAGGCATCTACACATCAATCAAAAAGAGATGCTAGCTGTACAAAATGCCCTGACAGCCTTCAAGGACCTACTTCATTCATCCAGGACAGCTGCTGATAAAGACAGACAACACCACAGTCATGTGGTACATAAACAAGCAGGGGGGCACACATTCCTACCCCCTCTGCAGACAAGCCATGATTTTGTGGAACACAGCATTGACTTACCCAAGTACACCTGCAAGCACAATTCCTGCCAGGAAAAACAAATGCTCTGGCAGACGAACTAAGCAGAAACCTCATGGACCCTCACGAGTGGAAACTAGATCCACAAACTTCAGCATGATAACAAGGAAATGGGGACGCCCAGACATGGATCTTTTTGCCTCCCCTCACAACTGCCAACTTCAGAGATTCTGCACAAGGACTTATCACAAACAAGCATGGAAAGTGGATGCTCTGTCATTCAGCTTGAACAACCTTACAGTATATGCCTTTCCTCCCCAAGGTACTCCTAAAGGTCAGACAAGAGAAGCCACAAATGATTCTGATTGCCCCGTATTGGCCACGCCAACACTGGTACCCAATCCCAAGGAGCTTGTCCCAAGGCCCAGCCTGGACATTGCCTCAAATTCCTCATTTACTGACCCAACAAAACAATCAGATCCTGCACAGCCAACTCAGAACTCTAAATCTAGCTGCATGGCGGATACTGTAACCATTCAGAATACACCAGTCTCTAAAGCGGTTATGGATGTTATTTTGGAGGCCAGGAGGCCCAGTACCAGAAAATCTTATGTAGAAAAATGGAAGAGATTCTGTGCTTGGAACCAGGCACAAGGAATTGACACGCTTGTTCCAAATATTCCTCAGATTTTACAATATCTAACTGAGATGCTGGACAAAGGCCTATCCTTCTCATCAATTAAGATCCACGCCTCTGCCATCTCAGCTCATTACAATACAGACCCACCTATTTTTTCATATCCATTGCTTAGGCAGTTCCTCAGAGGGGCCAAAAATATAAGACCTCCAAGGAGAGAACCAATACCTGCATGGGACCTCAATTTTGTCTTGGAAAAACTCACACTGCCTCCTTTTGAGCCAGCCAGTACAGCTGAGATAAAATTCATGTCATGGAAAACAGCTCTGCTCCTAGCAATAACTTCAGCAAGAAGAGTCTCAAAGTTACAGGCATTAATGGCTGTGGAACCTTTTGTTATCTTCCATCCGGACAGGATTTCTCTAAGGACAAACACAACATTTATGCCTAAGGTAGTGTCCAGTGTGGCTCTCAACCAAACCATTCATTTTCCTACTTTTTACCCAAACCCGCAGAATAAAGGGGAGAGACTTCTGCATTCTTTGGACATACACAGACAGCTACGCTTCTACTTGGACAAAACTAAAGCTTTCAGACAGACTGAGCAACTTTTAGTGGCTTATGCTGCAGGATCACAAGGAAAGGCTATCTCAAAGCAGACTATTTCAAAATGGATAGGACACTGCATTCATTTCTGCTATTCACAACATGGTAAATCAGTGCCTAAGGGCATCAGACCACATTCTACCAGGGCAGCAGCCACCTCAGCAGCCTTCCTCAGAGGAGTACCAACCAAGGATATTTTGGAGGCTGCAACTTGGACTTTGCGCACTTTTACTAAGCACTACCACTTGCCTCTTTACTCTAAATCCAGAGCAGGCCTTGCCACTGCAGTCTTGCCGGGCCTTATAGCCACTCCTAATTCCATTTAGACCCAGCCGCCCAACCTCAGCTTTTGGGATTCAGCCCAAGTGTAATGACTGCAACAGTGAAACACGATGAACATAGTACAGTTGTGCACCTACCTTAAATGTAGATGTTCGAGTGTATTCACTGTTGCAGTCCAGGTTACCCACCCACCATCCCCCTTTCTTTGCTGGGACTTATCTGTACTTCTCTATCCTATACAACCTATGTGGTGTATTTGCTTGTAGATGAAGGTATTGTTTATTTTAGTGCATGCTTTTATAAGCAATGTTTTTTTAGCCTACCCTTTTGGGGGCACCTGACATCTGGGGCAAGAAAAACTGAAGAAAATGGCATCGGCTGCATCTTTTATACCCTTGGCGCACTGACGTCAGGGAAGAGGCGACAGCAGCCGACGCCGGACCAAGACTTTGGAATTCGGGCCGACTGCGGGTAGCCTGCCAGCAGGTTAACCCAAGTGTAATGACTGCAACAGTGAATACACTCGAGCATCTACATTTATGGTAGGTACACAACTGTACTTTCTCCTGAGAGTCAGCCACCTGCCCCTAAAAAGGCAAATAGGATATATAAAGTTTCTCAGTCTCTTCAGTTTTTATACACTATTCCCAAACCTCACTCAGCAGCTGTAGCCTTAGTTGATCCCACGTAGTTAACTCTAATTCTACTCTTTCTGTGAAGGATGGGAGAATTATTGAAAGGTATGGGAAAAAAGTGTATTGTTTAGCAACTTTGACTTTCAGAATTTTGAATTGTCAAGCATATATGTTAATTTGTCCCAACAAATTGTGAAAGTATGAGGAATGTTTTATTGCAGTTTCTTCTTGTGAGGAAAATCTTCTTTGAATAACTTAATTTCCTCTGTTGCACAAGTCCACTACTCATTGTTTGCAGTGTGTGCGTGCATGTGTGCTCATATGTGAGACTCTCTTGATACTACTTCTACTTCCAGGACTATGGCCACAGGTACTGTTTTAAGAAGGTTTGTTTGGCTGCATTCTCAGAACCTTTCAGATGATGATAAAAATTACATTTTAAATTTGCCTTTTGACAGAGGTCTATATTTGGCCTGTCTGCTGCCGAGGTGATCAAAAAGTAGGATGAAAGTGGCATCCTTTTCCAAATTGTCCAAGGGATCTTTTTCTCCTCATCCAGTTTTGGCAAAAAAAATGAATAAACAATCTCAGCAGAATTCAGGTAAACAGCCATTTAAGAAGAAATAGAAAGGGGGTTCCAGAAAAGTCTCAAACCTCCCAAAACCAAGGATAGTCCAAGTCTGACCGTTCAAGAAACCTTATGACCCCCTTCCACCTTGGCCTCTTTTTTTCTTACAGAAATGATGAATCTCCATCTTTCTCTTTGGCAACTGACTGTTACAGATGAATGGGTTCTGAAAATCATGCATCAAGGTTACAGCCAACAGTGGGAGAATACTCCTCCTTTCCAGGTGGTCATTCCTTATACTCCAGATCAGACTCTTTTGTTTCCACCTCTTCTTCATCATAAGCTGTCTCAAGGAGTAATAGAACCAGTTCTTCCTTCCCGGGTCTGGAAGGGGTTTTACTCAAGGATGTTCCTAGTGCCAAAGAATTCCTGGAGACCAGTTCTCGAGCTTTCTTTCTTTAACCTGTTTGTGTTAGCGTCCAAAGTCAAAATGATACCACTTCACAAACTGTTACCGCTTCTTCATCTTTCAAATTTCCTGGTAATACTAGACTTAAACAATGAATCTGAAGTTGTCTTCATTTGGTCTTCATCCTGTGGGTTACCGGATCCGGCTCGGCTGCATATCCAGCACCTGATCCTAGCTCCAAACTTCTCCCATACCCATAATGTCCCTGTCCCCTTCCTCCCTTCAGATCCCATTTGCCATGCTTCATGTCCACATCGCGATCCGTGCTCTAGGCTGCAGTTTTAGGGTAAGTGACTTTTTCTAGCTTTTTTGTTGATGCCCCTTTCTTAAACCTTTCCTCTTTGTACCTCCCCCTCACACTCTCTTCGTCGGTTTAAATTAAAAAAAAAAAAAAAAAAAAAACTCTTTTCTTCTAACCTTGTGTGTGTGGTCTCTGTGTGCATGAGTGTGCGTTGGGCCTTTTGGTTGGGTGTATGGCTGAACCCCCCCCCCCCAAAAAAAAAACAGTCTTTCAAAAGTGCACAGAGTGTGGCCACAAGCTCTCTCCAGCTGATGGCCACACTCTGTGCGTTGAATGTCTTGAGGCTGCCCACTTAGAGACCTCCTGTTTCACATGTGCCAGGTTTAATCCCTAGGCACTGATGGACAGGAGGAATAAGTTAATTTTGAAGGGCCTTCTTACCCCTCCTACCAACGGGGCCCAGGCTTCTCCTTCCGTCTCCACCCTGGCCTCTGGGACTCAACCTTCTGCCAGAGGTCTGGAGACAGAGACAAATCTTCTACATCCAAGGACAGGGCAGGAAGTGATCCCTGGATCGTTCGTTCTCAGCAGGCCCTCCAGCTAAAGTAAGGTCGGCTCCGAGGACGGAGTCCCCCAGGCTCTGTTCCCCTCTGTTCTCTCCAGAGCCAGAGGAGCTTCCAACCCGGCTGCTGGCCCAGGCTTCCTCTCACCACCTCTCTATGCCAGTGCCGGTGGCCTACTCTTCCTGCTCCACTCAGTCTCACCGAAGCAGAGATGGATAGGATGATGCAGAAGTTTATTCGCACTCATATACAGATCGGAGTCTTCCCTGCCCCCTCTCCCTCTGGAGTGGGGGGCATTTCTCCTTCTCCAATCCGACCTCCAGTCTCAGAGCCCTTGGATCTGAGGACACTGCTTTGGGGGGTTGGCTCCAATGGTACTTTGTACCTTAATGCTGGCTATGGCCTTCAGCAGGTTGGATCTGACCAGCTTGGAGTCGTAGCCCTGTCGCCGGATCCGAGGCGGTGGTGTCGGCTCTGAGTTTTTTGGAACAGAGCCTTCCCCTTGGAATCTCAGTGGCTGGAGGCTCGGCTCTGGCTCCCCCGTTGGTCAGAGGATTACGTCTCCTTCCATTGTCCCTTCTCAGGAGGTCCATTCCCTTTTGGCCTTCGACGTGGTGGAGAGAGTCCTTTCGATCCCATCAAGACCTCTGACGATCTCATCTTCGGAGTCTGCCCCGGCTCCCTCTGTGTCTGATGTGGACCCAGCCATCCTGCCATCTCAGGGACAACCTGCTGCCTCTTTACCCCAGGGTGCTCCCACTTGGCAGCAGAGAGATGTTGGCAAGTCCTCTGCAGAAACCTCCACTGAGGAGGTTCCTCACAAATGTATGTGCAAAAGGAGGCACTTGGACTCCCCACCGGAGTCCCTCACAGAAGACACTGATTTGGAGGAAGGGAAAGGTTCCCTCCATCACCCCTGAGGATGTCTCCTTTGGAGACACCATGGAAATCCTTCGCAAGCATGGGGGGGGGGTCTGCCCAAAAACCTAACCGGACGAATCTGTGTTCCTGGAGACATTTGGCTCAGGACCCTCTACTTCCTGGGTGTCCCCTCCCATGGATCCTTTAGTGGATCTTATTACATCTCGGATGTGCAAGGAACTGGATGGACATGGTAGAACCCATTCGCAAACACCCGGACAATATTTTGAGTGCCCCTATGGACAGGACCCATTGGACCCAGGGATCCCCGGTTGATGCTATGGTGGTGGGAGCTGCCGCTAAGTAGGAGAGCTGTACAGTTCATCCTCCTGACCGAGAGTTCAGGATGATGGACCGTTTTCGGAAGCAGGTGTACACTTCAGCAACATTTTCTGTGCGTCCGCTGAATTATTTGGCACACATGATTAGGCTGTAGGGAGACCTAGTCAAGGAGACCACTGAGTCTTCCCCTTGGTCCATGTCGGCAGAGGACAAGAAAGTGTTCCCCTTTCGAATGGCCACCCTGGCATCTATCGCTAACACCACTATGCGTCTCCTCTCCCATGCAAACGAGGGCGCCACTAGAGCTGCAGGCATAGGCATTGCCATCAGGTGCTATGCCTGGCTCCGGGTCTGTGCCTTTTTTGAACCCTTTAAGGCATCTTTTATGAAAGCCCTGTATGACGGTTCCACCCTTTTTGTGAAGTCGGTATGTGACACTTTAGAGTGAGAAGGACAGGAAGACTCACTCATTGGGATCTGCTTTTCGGCCCCTCAGTGAACCTTCTCTAGGAATTAGCGAGGGGCCAAGAAGATGTGGTTCCAGAAATCTCAGAGCTATTCCCAGAACACTCAGGACTTGCCTTCCCCCAGGGGCAGAGGGGGATTTGATAGACGCTGCCCTAGAGGCAGAGAGGGTCTGAGAAATCAGGGGTCTCGAGAGCCTTTCTTGGAGAGACCCATGCAGCAACCCTGAACGGTTGCCTGGCTGCTGTTCTCTGGAGGCAGTCAGGGTCCTCCTCTCGCTACACCCAACGGCCTAGGAGTCCATCAGAGAAGATTGTTGGGTTTTGCAAATTATATCCAGAGGCTATTCAGTCCACTTTTTCAAGCTGCCTCCTCCACCCAGACACCTCCCGGATGTTCCACCTGCTCAAAGGGAGGATGCAGCACTGGAAATTGCAAAACTGCTAGAAAAGCGAGTCATGCAACCTGTCCCCCCAGACCAGTCTGTATTACATATTTATTCCAGGTTCTTTTTGGTGCCAAAGAAGATGGGGGACTTAAGACCTATTCTGGAGCTCTCCATCTTGAACCTGTCAGTGGCCAAGACTAAATTAAGGATGTTCACTCTACAATCTATCCTTCCCTTCTTGCAGGAGAGCGATTGGATGTGCTCGTTCAACCATCAAGATGCCTACTACCACATCAAAATGGACAGGCGCTCTCGGAGGTTTCTCCACTTTTGGCTGAAGCCAGTCATTGCCAGTTCAGAGCACTCCCCTTTGGTCTCACCACAGACCCCAGGGTGTTCACCAAAGTGATGGCAGTGGTAGTGGCTCACCTGAGACTCCAGGATATACCGGTCTTCCCATACCTGGAAGGCTAGCTCTTCATTGCCCCTTCCAGGCATCAGCTCTGTGAAGCAAGGGATTCCTTTCTTCTCTTAGCCCAGCGGTTGGGCATTACCATCAATCTTAGCAAGTTGTCACTGGCCCTGGTTCAAGTTTTAGATTTCATTGGGGCTCGATTGGACACTATTCAAACCAAAGTCTTTCTTACCTCGGAGAGAATACAGTCTCTGAAACTACATGTCCTTTGTATTCTTCAAGCCCAGTCACCAACAGCAGAAATGGTATTAAGGGTGTTGGGGGTCCATGATGGCTACAATCCGTCTTTTACCCATGGCGCATTTTCACATGCAGGTTCTTCAGTGGGCCGTCGTGGTTCAACGGTCCATGTTAGCTCTCACGTTGTCACACCCCATTTGCGTCTCTCTCAGGTGTGCAGGAATTGTCATCTTTTGTGGATTCATTCTCCGGAGCTTGTTTGGGGTTGCGGTTTCTTTTGCCTTTCTACTCGACCACAGTGACCACGGACGCCTCCCTTCTTAGCTTAGGGGGCACTGCTCAGGAAGGACACTCCAAGGCATGTGGTCCCCATACGAGACCAGTTTGCATATCAATGTCCTGGAGATGAGGGTGGTGCTTCTGGCGTTGGAGGCTCTCCATGCCCATCTTCCTCCAGGTACGATTGCTATTCAGACAGACAATATGTCTGTGGTCTGGTACATCAACAAGTAGGGAGGAAAATGTCACAAAGGCATGAGAGTGGCGATCTCCACCAGCCTTTTTCTGGTGGCAATGCACATTCCGCGGAGGTCCAACTTTCTAGCTGACAGGCTCAACAGGTCTATTCTGATGCCTTTATGAGTGGTCTCTGAATCCTTTAGTATTAAAACAGATCTTTCTCAAGTGGAGTAAGCCTTGCTGTGATCTCTTCACCTCTCCTTCTGATGCGAAATGCAGCAAGCTTTTCGCTCTGAACCCCCCCCACCCAGGAAGCCCCCAGAGACGCTCTGATTCATGCTTGTCCCTCCAGTCTTCTGTATGCTTATCCTCTTCTTCCCTTAATTCCAAAATTCCTTCAGAAAGCTCACAGGCTGAGGAGCTTTGTTATCCTCCTTGCCCCATTCTGGCCTCACCAAGTCTGGTTCCCCTCACTGTGATCTCACTTGGTGGCTCCACCATGAATGTTAGATCCAGTTCAGGATCTTATCTCTCATCCTTCAGGGATTCCTCATCTAGACCTGGACAGTTTGAACCTCACTGCTTAGCTGCTTCAGTTCCCATGATAGTCAGGACTCCCGGCTTATCTTAACCTGTCAACAGGATCCTTGTGGCGGCTCATAAGTCTTCCACCAGAAGGGTGTACTCCAACAAATGGAGACCTTTTTCGATCTGGGCTTTGCAGCATGCCTTAGATCCCTTCACTGCTCCAGTTTCTGCGGTTTTAGAATTTCTGGCAGGGATCTTTCAGCAAGGTGCCAATTCTACTGTCAAGGTCCAATTAGCAACAATTTCTAATTTTCATGTAGGTGATAACATGGCTTCCTTAGCATCTTCTAAACTTTGCAAAGCCTTCTTAAAAGGCACCTTTCTTCTTTGGCCCCCATTGAAGGATCCTGTGCCACCGTGGGATCTCATGTTAGTTCTGCAAGCTCTAGTTTCATCCCCTTTTGAGCCTGCAGCCTCTGTGGACCTGCAGTTTTTGTCCTGGATGATGGCCTGCTTGGTTGCTATCACTTCTGCCAGGAGGGTTTCGGAGCTTCAAGCTTTGTCGGTCAAGCCTCCCTTATATGATTTTTCATAAGGATAGGGTATCCTTGCATAGTAATCCATCTTTCCTTCCTAAAGTAGTTTGAGTCCAGTATTAGTCAGATGATTAATCTTCCGGTCTTTTTCCCAAATTTTCTAAATAAGGGAGAATACAAATTGCATTTGTTGGATGTGCACAGACAGTTAAGTTTTTACCTGCACAGGACTAAATCCTTTTGTAAGTCTGACCAGTTCTTCATTTCCTTTTCTAAACCCTTTTTGGGGAAACCAGTATCAAAGGTCACTATTGCCTCTTGGATTTCCCTGTGTATTACATTGACTTATTCTGCTAGGGATTTACCCCTGCCAGGTCATGTGAAGGCATATTCCATTAGATCTATAACTACTTCAGCAGCCTTTTGGTCCAGAGTTTCGTTAGATGACATCTGCTCTGCGGCTACTTGGGCTTCATTACATACTTTCCTCTCACATTATAAATTGGACATCATATCCAGGAACAGGGCATCCTTTGGCTCCGCTGTGCTCTGGAATATCCTTCCATGAAGGCCTCCCAGGTGTTTAGTAGCTGGAGACTGTTCGACAGATTGAAGACCAAATGAAGACAACAACTTCATATAAAGAAGTTATGTACTCACCATAACATTCCATCTGAGTTGATGTTCATCGTGTTTCACTGTTGCGGTCATTACACTTGGGTTATCCTGCTGGCAGGCGACCTGCAATCGGCCAGAGTTCCAAAGTCTTGGTCCGGCGTCAGTTGCTGTCACCTCTTCCCTGACGTCAGTGCGCCAGGGGTTTAAAAGTAGCAACCGACGCCATTTTCTTCAGTCTTTCTTGCCGCGTGGTGCCCGAAGCAAAAGCAGTTCACAAGTGCCGGTCGGCCAACTCCTGAGATTTTCAAAATTGAGTTTCAGAACCCCAGTCTTCAATAAAGCTAAGTACCCCGTTGGGGAAACTTTTTCTTGCTCCAAACCGATGTCAGTAAAAGTTAATAATTGTATTTCTTGTGGGAAGCAAATACCTCATAAGGACTTTCACTCTTACTGTATTCCTTGCCTAGGCCCTGACCACAACGTTACTAGTTGTCGGTTTTGTGCTAGATTCAGTAAACGCACTATTAAATGTCGGTTTGATTTTGCTTTACATTATTTTGTCCGAAGGTTTAATTACACAATGCCGTCGGAACAACCGACAACCGGAATTTATAAAAAACGCAAAGACAAAGAAAGGTTCAAAACCGACAACAAAGCCTCTTCTAGGCCAATCGCCGGTTCTCGGTGAGGTGCTTTCGCAGCCCCTGACACCCGCTACCTCAGAGCCACAGGCCGTAACCGACAGCCAAGTGGAGACACCGAGGCCGGTGGAAATTCAAGGTATTGGGCCTACGGAAACTATTCCCTCAGATGGGTCCGGAGCCGCTGAGCAGGCATCTGCTTCTGAGGGTGTTTTCAGACATTCACAGCTTACAATTAAGCCCACTACAGCAGCAAAGGCAAAGTCAAAAACACAATTAAAGACAAGGAAACAAGTGCAGCATTCTCCAGAACAGTCATCCATGCCAAAGAAACAGATGCTTAAAATGGCCGAAGACCTAATTACTTTAATCAGGGGTTCCCATCCCTCTCCTAACAAAAGGCCTAGGCAAGACACTGACTATGATTCCGCTGACCAGGTTTCCATTTCCTCTGATTCCTCTTCTGATCAAGGAGATTCCCTCCCTCCCTATGAGGACTCTGATGCAGAAGAGTCCATACCTTCATCCTCCTCCGCCTGAGGATTATTCTTTTGGGGAAACCCTGCACACCATGAGGGAGCATTTCCACTGGGAGAGCCAGGATTATTCAGAATCCAAGAAAAGGCTGAGAGACTTCCTTTTATTGCCTCAGCACAGGCCCCCGGCTATCCCCCCTGTACTTGATATTGTTGATGATGTTTTTTCTGAATCCAGTCTGTCTCCTGATTCTTTACCCCCTGCGCCAGTCAAGCCAGACAGGTACTACAGGGTCCCTGACTCTCATAAAGTTCTTTACAAAAACCCCGCTGCAGACCCAGAAACAATTTCTCAGGGTCCTAAAGGGGCTAAGGCTTCCACTGCTAAAAATCCTGTTCCCTTGGATAGGGATTCCAGAGCTCTGGACAGATGGAGGAAAAAAGGTTACGCTTTTGCTACTTTAGCTGTAAGAGCTTTAAACTGCCAGTTTCACATGCTTAAATATCAACAGTACCTCATGTCATTGTTAATACAGAAAATGGTTTCAAATACAGAAAGTCCTGACAGTAAGGAAATGCAGGATTTATTGCATGCAGTTGAACAAGTGGGAAAGCATACTCTGCAGTGTGGTTTTGATTCATTAGAGGCTTCTTGTAGAGCCGCAGTTACAGGCTCTGTTATTCGAAGGCATGCTTGGTTGAAAGAACAAAGTTTACCTGACCATGTTAAAGTAAAATTATTGGATGCTCCATTACAGCACAATACTTTGTTTGGTGTTAAGGCAGAAGAGGTGTTAAAGAAAATGGAGGATAAAGCAAAGTCAATGCAGACAGTGAAAGATTTCTTGCAGGTTCAACCACCTAGATTTAGCAGAAACTGGCCTTCAAAACATTGGCCCTTTCCAGTGTCAGATAGGCCACAAAGAGGCAGATACAGACACCCAAGAGGCAGATCTCAGCCCCAAGGCTCCTTCAGACCTAAAGAATTGGGGTGCGTCAACCCCCAAAGGAGGGGAAGACAAATCACAACCTTATAGGAAACTATGACTTCCCTGTACAAATGCCAGGCACTTACCTTTTGACAGCACCCCTAGGGGGAAAGCTAGCACTTTTCTCAAAAAATTGGCACATGATCACCCAGGACCAATGGGTGCTGAATACTGTTTCTCAGGGTTGCAGGTTCCACTTCCACACGCTTCCAAAACCAAAAGGTATGCCAGACCTGCCACAAAACCAATGGGCAGAGGCACAAAAACAGTCTGCTGCTCTTATGGACATGGGAGCTATTCAAAAAGTTCCACAGCAAGAACAGGGACAAGGATTTTACTCAAGACTTTTCTTAGTACCCAGAAAGGACAAAAGCTGGAGACCAATACTGGACCTGTCAATCCTAAATCCTTTCCTGGATGTTCCAAAATTCAAAATGTTAACACTACAGCAACTTCTGCCCATGCTGGGCAAGAAGACTTGGCTAGTTACTTTGGACCTCAAGGAGGCATACCTGCATGTCCCAGTCAGACAGTCTTGCAGAAGATACCTCAGATTCATAGCAGGCTCAATGCATTACCAATTCTCTGCACTGCCCTTTGGCTTATCTGCTGCGCCCAGGGTCTTCACAAAATGCCTGGCACCAGTAATTGAATCTTGCAGACAAAAAGGAATTCAAATATTTCCCTACTTGGACGACTGCCTTATTCAAGCAGAGAGCAAGGACATTCTTCTAAAGCATCTGGCATTTGTAAAAAGATTGCTAATTTGCCTAGGGTACACAGTAAACGAAAAGAAATCAAAACTAGTGCCCTCTCAAGAGATAATATTCCTGGGTGCAAGCTTAAATACAACTGCCCAGATGGCTTATCTCACGCCAGACAAACAAAGGCAACTGACTCATTACTTTCAAATGATAGCAACAAAAACCGAGCTCCCTGCAAGAAAAATTCTGCAGGCCCTGGGCTTCATGGCATCCTGCATTCTATTAATTCCATATGCAAAACTGCATATGGGGAAACTTCAATGGTATCTAAAAGGTGTTTGGACTCAGCATTGTCACAGCTTGGAGATAATCATAACTTTAATTCCCTGCCTACAACAGGAGTTTCGATGGTGGTCCCAAGCCTGTCACCACAACAAGGGACAGCCTTTCACCTTACCAACTGGCAGGCAGACAATAACAACGGATGCATCGGATTATGCCTGGGGGGCACATATGGCAGGAAAATGTATTCAGGGCACGTGGGCCAAGGAACAAATGCATCTTCACATCAATCAAAAAGAGATGCTAGCTGTACAGAATGCCCTGACAGCTTTCAAGGACCTAATACATCCAGGACAACTATTAATAAAGACGGACAATACCACAGTTATGTGGTACATAAACAAGCAAGGAGGCACACATTCATACCCCCTATGCAGACAAGCCATGACTTTGTGGAACACAGCGCTGACCTATCAAGTACATCTGTAGGCACAATTCCTGCCAGGAACAAAAAATACACTGGCAGATGAACTAAGCAGAAATCTCATGGATCCTCACGAATGGAAGCTAAATCCACAAGTGTTCAGCATGATAACAAGGAAATGGGACGCCCAGACATAGATCTTTTTGCCTCCCCTCACAATTACCAAATACAGAAATTCTGCACAAGAACGTATCACTCTCAAGCATGGAAAGTGGATGCTCTATCATTCAGCTGGAAAGGCCTGACAGTCTATGCCTTCCCCCTGATGCCTCTTCTTACCAAGGTGCAACTAAAAGTCAGACAAGAAAGGCCAAAAATGATCCTGATTGCCCCAGACTGGCCACGCCAGCACTGGTACCCAATCCTAAAGAGTTTGTCTCAAGGTCCAGCTTGGCTTCTACCTCAAATTCCTCATCTTCTGACACAACAAAACAATCAGATTCTGCACAGTCAACTCAGAACCTTAAACCTAGCAGCATGGCAGCTAATGTAGCCACTCAGACTGCACCTCTCGCTAAAGCTGTTATGGATGTCATTTTAGAAACCAGGAGGCCCAGTACTAGGAAATCTTATGCAGAAAAATGGAAGAGATTCTGTGCTTGGAACCAGGCACAAGGGCTCGAACCACTTGTCCCTAATATACCTCAGATTTTACAATGCCTAACTTGGATACTGGACAAAGGCTTATCTTTCTCATCTATTAAAATCCATGCCTCTGCCATTTCAGCTCATTACAATATGGAACCTCCTATTTTTTCACATCCTCTACTACGACAGTACCTCAGAGGGGCAAAAAATATAAGACCCCCAAGAAGAGCACCAGTACCTACTTGGGACCTCAATTTTGTTTTAGAAAAACTCACACTGCCTCCTTTTGAACCAGCCAGCACAGCTGATCTAAAATTCTTGTCATGGAAAACTGCTCTGCTCCTAGCAATAACTTCAGCAAAAAGAGTCTCAGAGGTACAGGCATTAATGGCTGTGGAACCTTTCCTCATTTTTCATCAGGACAGGGTTTCTCTTAGGACAAACCCAACATTCATGCCAAAAGTGGTCTCCAATGTGGCCTTAAACCAAACCATTCATTTGCCTACTTTTTACCCAAATCCCCAGAATAAAGGGGAGAGACTTCTGCACGCTTTGGATATACACAGACAGCTACGATTCTACTTGGACAAAACAAAAGCTTTCAGAAAAACTGAGCAACTGTTTGTAGCATATGCTGCAGGATCACAAGGGAAGCCTATTACAAAGCAGACAATCTCGAAATGGATAGGACACTGCATCCGCTTCTGTTATGAACAACATGGTAAATCAGTGCCTAAAGGCATTAGGCCTCATTCTACCAGAGCAGCAGCCACTTCAGCAGCTTTTCTCAGAGGAGTACCAACCAAAGACATTTTAAAATCTGCAACCTGGAGCTCAGTGCACACTTTCACCAAGCACTACCACTTACCTCTCTACTCTAAATCCAGAGCAGGCTTTGCCACTGCAGTTCTGCAGGGACTGGTAGCCTCTCCAAATCCAATTTAGACCCAGCCACCCAACCTCAGCTTTGGGATTCTATCCAAGTGTAATGACTGCAACAGTGAAACACGATGAACATAGTACAGTTGTGTACCTACCATAAATGTAGATGTTAGAGTGTATTCACTGTTGCAGTCCAGGTTACCCACTCACCATCACCCTTTATTTTTCATTGCTGGGACTATACTACCGATGTGGTGTATTTGCTTTTAGATGAAGAAAATGTTTATAGTAATATATGCATGTTTTTTGGGCATAATTTTATCTTTCCAGCCTTCCTATCTGGGGGCACCTGACATCTGGGGCAAGAAAAAACTGAAGAAAATGGCGTTGGTTGCTACTTTTATACCCCTGGCACACTGGCGTCAGGGAAGAGGCGACAGCAACCGACGCCGGACCAAGACTTTGGAACTCGGGCCGACTGCGGGTCACCTGCCAGCAGGATAACCCAAGTGTAATGACTGCAACAGTGAATACACTCGAACATCTACATTTATGGTAGGTACACAACTGTACTTTGTTCTTCATTTGTCTTCAACCGTTCCCTCCCTCTTCCCCCTGCCTTGCATAGGACTGTGTGGTGGTCTGGAGAGTAGAGGATACGGTCACCACTAGGGTGCCTCTTACTCTCCCTTTCTTGTGTATAGACATTCAGCATGGGACAAGGTGTTGGGTCGGGTGTGGATGCTAGGTTAGGCAGCAAACTCAATCTGAAGGGAGGAAGGAGCATTATGGGTAGGGGAGGAGCTTGGAGCTCGGCTCAGATGCTGGATATGCGGCCTAGCCGGATCTGGTAAATCCATAGGTTGAAGACAAATGAAGAGCAACAGCTCAGATGGAATGTTATGGTGAGTACATAACTTCTTTTTATCATCATATTCCTATTCATCCAGACTTCAGATGTTTCTTAAGGTTTCAAGCATCTGGATAACATTATCACTTCTCGGCCTTTCCCTTTGGACTATCCACTGCACCAGTAGTATTCTCAAAGTGTCTATCTCCAGATCCGAAGTAGGATGTTCATTTGTCAGCAACCTGTGGGTTACGGATCCGATATCGGATCCGAGCCGGCAACTTGTTTCAAGCTAATGGATCCGAGCTCCTAGCTCCTCCCTTCACCCATAATCCCCTGCTAACCCTCCATGACCTCAGATCTAGTTTGCCGCTCTTGTGGATGGCTGGATCCTTTTGAGCTCGTCAGCTAAGTGAAATATTTTACTATTTCTATTTGTAATTCCTGTCAGAAACTTTATTAGTTACCCTCCCTTCGCTGGTCGTTAGTGTGTGAGTGTGTGTTGCGTTTCTTTTAGGGCCTGTGTGTGTGTGTGTGTAGTAGTTTTTTTTTTCCTTTTCTTTTTCAAAAAAGAATGGCTGAGGCCCCAAAAGCCATATTTTCCAAATGTACCGAGTGTGGCCATAAGCTATCCCCGGCTGATGGCCACACTCGGTGCGTTCGGTGCCTTGGGGTTGAACACCTTACCTCGGGCTGTACCATCTGTGCAGCGTTCAACCCCAGGGCACTGAAAGAGCGGAGGTCGAAGCTGGTCTTGGCGGGACTTTTACCCCCGGACTCGGCTTAGGCCTCCGCTACCTCTGCTTGCTCCCGTGGCTCCACCACAGCCTGTGGTCACTGCCACTCCTGCCCCCCTGCCTCCGTCCGGGACTCAAACTCCCGCTAAAGTGTCGGAGGACAGGGAGGCCAGGAGGGAGAAACGGAGGGAGAAACACCACAAGCGGTGGGCCGAGACCTCCGTTTCGGCCCCGCCAGCTAAGCGGGCTTCTCCCTCCACTGCTTCTAGGTCTCCTCCTCCTCTGCTCCGATTCCCTGGTTTCTCCCCGGGGCCCGAGGAGGAGGAGACCCGATCTCCGTTGAGGTCATCGAGGCGGCATTCCAGGCCTGCCTCGGTGGCCTCTTCGTGATCCACTTTCAGTTTATCCGATGCAGACTTTGACCGGATGATGCGAAGATTCATCCAGGCCCAGCTGCAGGTGGGAGTGCTCTTGCCCCCCCCCCCCTCAGGGGGGGAGCTCGACACCTTTTTTCCACTCAATTGCTCCTTCTCCGACCCGCTATCTGGGTTCGGAGCTTTCGAAGCCGAGCAGCGTTGGAGCCGGGGGTGGGTCGGCACCGACATTACTTGGTACTTCGGATCCGACCCTGCCCTCGAGCCTGTCGGATCCGATCTCTCGGAGCCGTGGTCCAAGCTTCGGATCCGGGGGATTCAGTGTGCCTTCGGCTCCGTCCAGGTCGGAGCGCACTGGTCCCTCGGATCCGACGGTCTCGGCGCCGGCTCCAATCCCTTCATCGGATCCGAGTGTGAGCCGTCTTTCGGATCCATTAGAGAGTGGCTCTCCCTCGACCTTCGATGTTGTGGAGAGGGCTCTGTTGAGATCATCCGGACCCCCGGTCCTTGCATCGGCTCCTACCTGCACTCCCTCTCTGCTGGGCCAGGCTTCCATCACCCGGCCAAAGGGACAGCCTGCTTCAATGTCACAGATGGTTCCATTGGAACAAGATGTTGCTAGCGAGGCCTCCTCGGACAGTCCCCCCGAGGAAGCTCCCCGCAAGCATAAGTGCAAAAGGAGGCACGTGGACTCCCCTGAGTCCTTAACCGAGGACATGGACTTGGAGGAAGGGGAAGGCTCCCCAAGATCGCCCCCTGAGGATGTCTCCTTTGGAGACATCATGGAGATGCTGAGAATCAGAGGTGGGTGGTCTGCCCCCAAGTCTTCCTCTGACGAGTCCGTGTTTCTGGAGGCATTCGAGGCAGGCCCGTCTACCTCTTGGGTGCCCCCTCCAGCCGACCCCCTGGTGGACGTCATTACCACCAGGGCGTGGAAGGATCCGGACACCGTAGAGCCAATACCGAAATGCCCGGATAGGATTCTTAGCCCCCCCCTCAGACCGATCACATTGGAGTAAGGGGTCCCCTGTAGATGCCATGTTGACGGCGGCAGCCACAAAGAGGGAATTGGCTCAGGAGAGCCTCTCAGTCCATCCACCGAGCAAAGAGTCCCGTTTGATGGACCGCTTAGGGAAGCGAGTCTTTAGTTCAGCGACCTTCTCGGTAAGGTCTCTGAACTATATGGCACATGTCATCAGGATGCAGCGGGATCTTATCAAAGAATACGCTGCATCCCCCCCCTGAGTCCATGTCGGAGGATGACAAACAATTGTACTCCACCCGAATGGCCACTCTGAGATCGATTTCAAACACCTCTATGCGGCTATTGTCCCACGCCACAGAGGGAGCCACTAGGGCTAGCGGAGCAGGCCTAGTCATGAGACGTCAGGCCTGGCTCTGTCATTGCGATTTTACGGAGCCCTTTAAAGCGTCTTTCGCGAACGCCCCTTTTGATGGTTCTGCCCTATTTGGCAAAACAGTTCGTGAGACACTTGTCCAGAGCGAGAAGGACGGAAGACGTTGTCTGCCGTCGGAGTCCGCTTCTCTGCTCCCCAGCGGTCTTTTTCAAGGAACCAAAAGGGTCAGAAGAAGATGTGGTTCCGAAAATCACAACATTCCCAACCAGCTCCGGACAACCAGTCCTACCATGGCAGAGGTGGACAGGGAGGACGCCGCCCCAGGGGCAGAGGGGCTCCAAGAAACTTTGGGTCCAGAGAACCTTTCTCTGAGCGGCCCGCGCAGCAGCCCTGAGGGGTTGCCCGGCTGCTCCACTCTTGAGGCAGTCGGGGGACGCTTTTCGGAACACCTAGCGGCATGGGAGTCCATCACAACAGACCGCTGGGTGCTTCGCATCATATCCAGAAGGTACAAAATACCAATACTCCATGTCCCCAAATCCAAGAACCTCCCCGATGTGCCACCCGATCAGAGGGAGGCCGCAGCTGCAGAAATTCAGCAGCTGCTAAGAAAAAGAGCCATCCAGCCCATCCCCCAAGACCAGCTCGGATTAGGGTTCTACTCCAGGTTCTTTTTGGTGCCAAAAAAGACGGGGGACTTGAGACCTATCCTAGACTTTTCCCGCTTGAACCTGTCAGTAACCAAGGAAAAATTCCGGATGGTCACTCTTCAATCTATCCTCCCCCTTTTGAGGGAAAACGATTGGATGTGCTCTATAGACCTCAAGGATGCGTACTACCACATTTTAATGGACAAACGATCCAGGAGGTTCCTTTGCTTCTGGCTGGGGGCCAGTCACTACCAGTTTAGGGTCTTTCCCTTTGGCCTCACCACAGCCCCCAGGGTGTTCACCAAGGTATTAGCAGTGATTGCGGCCCACCTGAGACTCCAGGGAATACAGGTCTTTCCATACCTGGACAACTGGCTCCTGACCGCACCAACAAGGCATCTACTTTGCTCAGCCAGAGACTTCTTTCTCCATCTAGCCCCACAACTAGGCATTACTATCAACGTCGGCAAATTTCTACTGGCTCCAACGCAGGTTATAGAATTCATAGGTGCCAGATTAAACACCAGAGATTTGCGAGCCTTCCTAACTCCCGAGAGAATCCGGAACTTACAACTTCATGTGCGGGCTATCCTCCATTCAAAGGCTTCGCCAGCGGAATTGGTCCTGAGGGCACTAGGCTCCATGGCGGCAGCGATTACGCTCCTCCCATGAGCCCGTTTGAACATGCGGGTACTGCAATGGACTCTGCTAGTGCAATGGTCCTTTCTATCCCTTCCTCTCCACCATCCCATTGCTATCAGCAAGGCTTGCAGGAGGGCCCTACTATGGTGGCTCCAAACCTCGAACTTCCATACGGGCCGTCCCTTCTGCACCTCTCCCCCTCTCGCCACGGTGACCACGGACGGTTCCCGCCTCGTGGGGGGGGGCATTATTCAGGCAGGACAGTCCAAGGCACGTGGAACGATACAGAGACCTCCCTGCATATCAACGTTCTGGAGATGAGAGCGGTGCTGTTGGCGTTGCAAGCACTTCAGGGCTTCCTTCCCACAGGAACGATTGCAATTCAGTCGGACAACATGTCGGTGGTCTGGTACATCAACAAACAGGGGGAACCATATCTTACCCTCTATGCCGCAAAGCCATGAGAGTGTGGGAATGGGCGATCTCCACCAACCGCTTTCTGATTGCAATGCACATTCCGGGGAGGACCAACATCCTAGCGGACAAGCTCAACCGCACCCTTCTTACCCCGTATGAGTGGTCTCTCAATCCTCTAGTAGTGAAGCAGATATTCGCAACATGGGGGCAACCCTGCTGCGATCTTTTTGCATTTCCTTCAAACACCAAATGCGACAATTTCTTCGCTCTAATCCCCCCTCCAGGGGAAACTCCAAGAGACGCTCTGGTGCATGCTTGGCCACCCGGTCTACTCTATGCCTATCCTCCTCTACCACTAATGATACAACTCTTACAGAAAGCCTCGCGGTTGGGGAGCAAGATGATTCTCATTGCCCCATTCTGGCCTCGGCAAATTTGGTTCCCTTACCTGTGGTCTCACCTTGTGAATCACCCTTGGATTCTAGATCCCATTCCGGATCTCATCTCCCATCCGTTGAATTTACCAACTCCAAACCTGGACAATCTGAAAATGATAGCTTGGTTGCTCCAGTTCCACTCCTAGTTAGGACTCCCGGTATCTCTTCACCAGTCAAAGCCATCCTCGTGGCAGCGCATAAGCCCTCCACCAGGAAAGTGTACCACAGTAAATGGAAACGTTTTTCCATCTGGGCGGAGCATCACGATCTAAATCCCTTTACGGCTCCTCTTCCATCCATATTAGACTTCCTAACTGAACTCTTTCAGGAAGGCGCTAGTTGTTCAACTGGCAAAGTGCAATTGACAGCCATATCACATTACCATGTGGGACATGATACAGGGCCCTTGATGTCGGCCAAATTGTGTAAAACCTTTCTCAAGGGCACCTTTTTACTTAGACCCCCTGTAAAGGAAGCCGTACCTCCCTGGGATCTTACATTAGTTCTTCAAGCCTTGACTGCTCCACCCTTTGAACCCGCTGCTTCAGTAGATCTCAAATTCTTGTCATGGAAAACAGCATTCCTTGTAGCCATCACTTCAGCGAAAAGAGTGTCGGAGCTTCAAGCTCTCTCTGTGAAGCCTCCTTACCTGATCTTTCACCCAGATAGAGTGTACCTCAGGATCAATCCCTCCTTTCTTCCCAAGATAGCATCAGAAACCAACATAAATCAATCCATAAATTTGCCGGTTTTCTTCCCTAAATATCAGAATAAGGGAGAGTACAAGCTGCAGTCATTAGATGTTCATAGGCAGCTTCGCTTTTATACTCCTAGGACAGCTGGCCATAGACAATCCGACCAGCTGTTCATTTCCTTTGCCAAATTTAACTTGGGAAAAGCTATCTCTAAAGTATCTCTATCCTGCTGGATTTCCCAATGTATCCTACTGGCTTATCAAGCCTCGGGTAGACCCGCACCAGAAGGAGTTCGTGCTCATTCCACCCGCTCCATTTCTACTTCTGCGGCTTTCAAGTCTAGAGTTCCTTTGGATGATATTTGTTCTGCAGCCACTTGGGCTTCATCTCATACCTTTATCAACCACTACAAGCTAGACCTGCTTTCTAGAGGGAGAGCATCCTTTGGCTCTGCGGTGCTTCGTAATATCCTTCCATAATGGCCACCCAAGGTGCAGGTAGCTGGGGACTCTGTCCCACAGGTTGCTGACAAATGAACATCCTACTTCAGATTTAGAAGTTATGTACTCACCATAACGTTCCATCTGAGTAGGTAGTTCATTTGTCTGCAACCATCCCCCCCTCCTTCCCCCTGGCCTTCTTCGGATCTACTAGTAGTTAGATATCCTTTTGTTGGATATATCTTGAGGGGCAAACTAAATCTGAGGTCATGGAGGGTTAGCAGGGGATTATGGGTGAAGGGAGGAGCTAGGAGCTCGGATCCATTAGCTTGAAACAAGTTGCCAGCTCGGATCCGATATCAGATCCGTAACCCACAGGTTGCAGACAAATGAACTACCTACTCAGATGGAACGTTATGGTGAGTACATAACTTCTAATTATAGCACATTGCATGCTAAAAGGTAACCACATTTTTCAGTATTTAGACTTGCTTATCTTTGCAGGGTCTTATCAGGAATATCTGTCTTGGGTGAGAGATCTCTTACACAAGCTAGGATTCTGAGAGAACATTCAAAAGTCTCTCCCAAGATCGTGTTCCTAGAATTTCAACAAGACACATGTTCAAAGATATTTTCTTCCACAGGAAGATCTATTTTTAATGTCTTACACTCAAACTTTGGTCACTGCAAGAGAATACCTCAGGAGTTTGGGTCTCATGATACCCCTGGCAAGACTCCACATGAGAAAGATACAGTGGTATCTGAAATCTCTTTGGTCCTTTTCAAATCCCAGTGCTGTGTTTTTTTCAGAAAAATAAATATCTTGATGGAGACAATAGATATCCTTAAATCCAGGTCTCCCCTTCTCCAGCCCTGCTTCAAAGTAGTCAGTCACCACAGAAGCTTTGGACTTTGCTTGGGTAGCAGTTTCAGGAGAGAAACGTACAGGCAGTGTGGGACACCAAGGACAGATGCAAGCACATAAATATCAAGGAGATGCTTGTCCTGATCAAGACACTCAACTCTCTGAAAATCTTTTGTCCCCAGGACCTCTCAAGTGGTTACAGACAGTACCCACAGTCATGTGGTACATCAACAAGCAAGGGGAACCAGGTCATACCCCCTTTCCAAACTTCCATGTTAGCTTTGTATATAGCTTCACAGCACAGTCTCACTCTCCAGGTGTTCTGCCATCCATCAGAGCAAAATTGTGTAGCAGACAAGTTGAGCAGGACCAGGGTAGACCCCTACAAACAGAAGCTAGATCAGGGGGGTCTCATAGATTTGATCCATCTGCTGGGTGTTCCTCAAGTAGTTCTGTTTGTCTTCTCTCTCAACAATGAACTGGCAAAATTCTGTTCCAGGACTCCATGCAAGAAGGTATGGAAGACAGACTGCTTTTCTTTTCTTCAGACTGGAATATTCCTGTATGCCTTTCCACTAATATCCGGGGTACTTTTGAAGATTCAGATGTAATACTTAAGATGTCCTTCTATTCTGATGTTAGTATTCATAACAGTAGGGAATTGCTGCTTGCAGCGCCACCGTCTGGCCAGTATACCAAAGTCTTTGTTCCAGGAGGGTATCTGTGACATCTGTCACCAGGGCCATAAACCGACGTTGGGTATAAAAGTGACGTCTGCATGTACCCTCATCAGAATGTTTCTGCCACAGTGATCATCGGACACCCGTTTGCCACTTCCACTTCTGCATCCCGTTTCTTCAGATGACCGAATTCCAGATCGTTAAAGACCAGACGACCGCTTTTGACCATTACAGATAAGTGCCCAGTGGGGTTTTCTTGTTTATTTTGCTTACTATTTAGACTTGCATGTCAGCTAGGAAAGGGAAGTGTGCTTGTGGGAGACAAATTCCTCACAAGGACACACACATAAGTGTGTTTTTTGTCTAGGCGAGGCCCACAACCATACATCCTGTTCCATTTGTAAGTCGTATATCCCCAAAACTACTTAGCCAGTTAGCGGCTTTGAATCTATATTTTGAGAACCAAAGACTCAGATGCTTGGTGTTAGGCATGGAGAGAGGAGTAGACCCATCTGATGAGCCGCCTTGGAAGAAGGTGAAAAAAGTTAGGCCCAAATCCCAGGCTGCACCTCAGGCATCCGAGCAGGCTCTAGAGGCGATTGAAGACCCAGAGTCTGTTCAGGCAACTCTTACCGAAGCAGGCCCAGGAACTTTAATGGGAGCCAGGGTGCGGGATACTGAAGGTACTTCCACTGAGGTAATTCAGCCATCAGAGTCTGATGGTGGAGGGGAACCATGGCTCGAATTTTTGAAAGCCCCAGCTCCTCCTATTCATGCTAGGCCGACGTCCACTTCTCTTCTGACTGCTCCTGCAACCCCCTTGAAAAGGAAACAAAAAAACAAGCACTCTGAGCCTCCACAGATGCCTGGTTGGGAATCTTTCTCAAAAAGTCTGTTTAAGGCCTTTCAGGAATTACAATCACAGCAACTTCCCCCAGCTGTCACACCTCAACCCACCCCTCCATGTGTCTGATGAAGATTACTCCTCTTCTGAGGAGTCCTTCTCCTATGAAACACTGAAACACAAATTGAATCCCCCAAGGAATTCATTACTCCAGAAGAGGAGGACTCTATTTCTCCTGAATCCCCGTAGAAGAATTCAGCTTTGGGAATACTATCTCCCGGAACATTTTAAGTGGCAGGCCTTTGAGGTTTCAGACTCCAAGAAAAGGTACTTTGACCTTTTGCAAATGGAGCAACCATCTTACTCAGCTATGGCTCCCTTACTGCCTGCTTTTCAGGTAGCCTTCCTAGCTGCTTCACAGTCTCCGGACTCCCAACCCCCCCAGCAGTTAAATGACCTGATCGATTTTACAGGATCCCCCAAGATACACAGATGTCCTTCAAGGATGCATCTGCAGTCCTTACAAATGGGTTGTCCTGTCGTCAGGCAGCCCTTCGGTCGGCCGGATTCCAAAGTCTGGGTCTGGCCTCGGCTGGTGTCGCACTTCACCCGACGTCATCTCTGCTGGTCTTCGGGTATAAAGGCATCAGCCGACGCCATTTTCCTCAGTCTTTCTTGCCGCGTGGCGCCCGAAGCAGAAGCTGTTCGCAAGTGCCGGTCGGTCAGATCCAGAGATTACTACTTCCGAATACTACTTCGAAGACTTCTAAAAGCTAAGTACCCCGTTGGGGACTCTTTCTTGCCTCAGCCGATGTCAGAAAAAGTGAATAACTGTTTAACTTGTGGGAAACAAATACCTCATAAAGATTTCCACTCTTACTGCTTACCTTTAGGCCCAGACCACGACGTAGCAGCTTGTTTAGCCTGTGCTTCCTTCAACCGACGAACGCTTAGGCGTCGGTCGGAGTTTGCTGAACAGTGTTTCGGCTCAGATTTTGCGTACATTATGCAGTCGGATCCTCCGACTACTCAAATTGTTAAAAAACGCAAAGAAAAAGACCGACACTCGCGGTCCACGGTTTCGGCCGAAACCATGGTTAAGCAAACCGCGAGTGTCTCGGTTTAGGCCGAAACCGAGCAAACTGGTCAATCTACAGCCGAATCCATGACAACTACCGAGGCCCCTTCTACCCTAGTTGAATCGGCTTCTGAAGTTTTGCCTACTAATGTGGTTTCTCCAGAATTATCGGACACCATCCCTTTGGATGTCTCTACCCCAGCACGTGGTGCTGCTAGGCCTCCTGCAGCCATGTCTATAAAGGCCTTTGCCAGGGCTAAAGCAGCCAAAACTGCTAAGTCTGTGCCTGTTAAGCCCCCCTCTCACAGGCCCAGTTCCAGTTCCCAAATGCTTACTCTGGCAGAGGATCTCATCTCTCTAATAAGGGGATCCCAATCTCACCCAGACAGGGCCTCTCAACCTCCAGAAAAGAGACCTAGAGCAGAACCCCCTGAGCCAGTGTCCTCAGATGACTCTTCTGATGATACAGACAATACAGATCATCCAGAGGCTCCTTTTTCTACTTATGAAGATTCCGATGCTGAAGAATCTATTCCTTCTGCCTCTCCACCAGAGGAATTTTCCTTTGGGGAAACCTTACATGCCATGAGAGAGCAATTCCAATGGCAGGGACAAGATTTCTCAGATTCAAGAAAAGGCTTAGGACTTTTTACACTTACCACAACATAGGCCCTTAGCTATACCTCCAGTTCTTCCTGTTGTGGATGATGCATTTAATGATGTTTGCACTGCTCCTGATACTTTACCTCCAGCCCCTGCCAAGCCCGATAGGTTTTACAGGGTACGGACACTCATCACCACTTATACAAGGCTCCTTTGCAGATCCTGAGACTATCTCACAGGGGCCTAAGGCAGTAGCTTCAACCTCTGCAAAAACCCTCTCCTTCTGAAAGGGAATCCAGGTCCTTAGAGATGGGGTAAAAAGTATACACCTCTGCTACTCTCTCAGCTAGAGCTTTGAACTGTCAGTTTCATATGATCCAATACCAAGAGTTTATGCTTGATCAGTTAACTAAGAAACTGTCCTCTGATGATTCCTTAGATAAGAAATATGTTCTAGAAATGGTGAATAACATTCAGCAGGTTAGTAACCATTCTTTAAAATGTGGCTATGATGCACTGGAGGCTTCATTTAGATCAGCCATGACTGGCACAGTTATAAGAAGGCATGCATGGTTGAAAGAACAGGTCTTGCCGGATCATGTTAAAGCAAAGCTATTAGATGCTCCTATGGATAAGGTCAGTCTATTTGGTTCTCCTGCCCAACAAGTAATGAAGAAAATGGAAAAGAAGGCAAAATCTGTACAAACAGTTAAAGATTTCCTACAGGTTCAGCCCCCAAGATTTAGCAGGAACTGGCCTTCCAAAAATTGGTCCTTTCCAGACTCCTCTAAAACTCAGAGAGGCAGGAATAGACGTTTCAGAGGCAGAAATCAGTCCAGAGGAGGTGCCTACAGGGGACGCCAGTGGCAAGGCAATAACCAACGAGGCACAGATACAACCACTGCCACTGCAACAGGACAATCACAGTGACTTGGCTCTCTCACCGCCTACCAGGGAACAAATAGCAGCACCCTTAGGCGGAAAGTTATCCTTATTTTCAAAAAACTGGCACTATATCACAAGAGACAAGTGGATTTTGCAAACTATAGACCAAAGGCTACAGGTTTCATTTCCACACCTTACCAGTAAAAAGAGGAATGCCAAACCTACCACCAAATCAAAAGACAGAAGCTCTAAAACAAATAGCTCAATTAACAAAGATGAGAGCTGTGGAAAGGGTACCACCTACAGAACAGGGCAAGGGATTTTACTCCAGACTTTTCCTAGTACCAAGAAAAGAGAACAGTTGGAGACCTATTCTCGACCTGTCCGCCTTAAACACATTCATTATTGTTCCAAAATTCAAAATGCTGACCCTACAGCAACTTCTTCCCATGCTGGGCAAGGAGTATTGGCTGGTGACTCTAGATCACAAGGAGGCATACCTGCACGTCCCCATACGACCAAATTGCAGAAGATACCTCAGATTTCTTGCAGGATCAGAGCATTATCAATTCTCAGCATTGCCCTTTGGCTTATCTACTGCGCCCAGAGTGTTCACGAAATGCCTGGCATCAGTAATCGCTCATTGCAGGCTTCAGGGAATCCAAATTTATCCATACCTGGACGACTGCCTGATACAAGCGGACAACAAAAGCAAGCTGACATAAGACTTACAAAGAGTCATTTGCTTACTACAAGCCCTGGGATACACAGTCAATTTAAAAATGTCAAGACTGATACCATCCCAAACAAGAACATTCTTGGGTGCAGAATTGGACACAGTAAAACAGATGGCATTCCTAACTGCAGAAAAACAAGAACAACTTCCTCTTTACTTCTTGGCATTAACAAAGCAGAACAAACTAACAGCAAGGAAAGTACTGCAGGCCTTGGGCTTCATGGCATCCTGCATAATCCTGGTCCCCCATGCCAGACTGCATATGAGAAAGCTACAGTGGTACCTAAAGAATTTATGGTCTCAGCACAGGCACAGCTTGGAAACCGAAATACCACTAATCCCATGCCTGAAACAAGAGTTCCTATGGTGGGCTCAGGCATGCCAGTCAAACCCAGGTTTGCCCTTCCACAATATTCAAACAAGCCAAACCATCACAACGGACGCCTCAGACCTCGGTTGGGGGGCCCACATGCTGGACAAGTGCATTCAAGGCTTATGGACTCCAGATCAGCTGCACCTGCACATAAATCAAAAAGAAATGCTGGCAGTAAAACTAGCAATCCAGAATTTCAGACCATTCCTCAAAGAAGGCCAATTGATGATAAGGACAGACAACACCACAGTCATGTGGTACATCAACAAACAGGGAGGCACTCATTCATACCCCCTATGCCGCATGGCCCTGGACCTATGGAATATGGCTCTGAGCTACAACATTCAGTTACAGGCAATATTTGTACCAGGAAAAGAAAACATCCTAGCAGACATGTTAAGCAGAACTACCTCGGATGCTCACGAATGGATGCTACACCCGGACATCTTCAAGGCCATCACAAAGAAATGGGGAATGCCACAAGTAGACCTTTTCGCATCCCTGCTCAATCACCAGCTCAAGAAATTCTGCACAAGGACATTCCACCCACTTGCTTGGAAGGTGGACTCTCTATCCTTCAGCTGGAAAGGCCTGACAGCATATGCATTTCCACCCCTTCCTTTGATGCACAAGGTACTACTGAAAATCAAAGAGGAACGTCCAAGGATAATTCTGATAGCTCCAAATTGGCCAAGACAACATTGGTATCCATTGCTGAGGAGCATGTCTCGGGGGGAAACGTGGACACTACCCCTGATTCCTTTGATGTTAACTCAGAGTGACTACAACATCCTGCATCCAAACCTGAAAACTCTGCAACTGACTGCCTGGAACATTACAAAAGAGCAACTAAGCCAGATTTATCCCAAAGGGTTAAAGACATTATCCTTGAGGCCCGCAGACCTTCAACAAGAAGGAACTATGCAGGAAAATGGAAAAGGTTTGTCATTTGGAGTACTGAAAGAGGGAAAGATGTGTCAAAGGTAGATATTGCCAACATCCTGGAGTATTTGGCAGAGCTTCTCCATACAGGCCTGTCCTATTCATCCATCAAGATACATGCATCAGCTATTTCTGCAGAATACAGCTTTGATCCCCCTGTCTTCTCACATCCTCTGCTCAGGCAGTTCCTGAGAGGAATTAAGAATGTAAAACCTCCTAGGAAACCACCATTACCATCATGGGACTTGAACTTTGTGCTAGAAAAATTGACACTCCCTCCATTCGAACCAGCAACAACAGCAGATTTTCAACACCTATCCTGGAAAACTGCTTTTCTACTGGCAATTACTTCAGCAAGAAGGGTTTCAGAGCTACAGGCTTTAATGGCAGTACAACCCTTCCTAATCTTCCATCAAGATTGAGTATCCATGAGAACTAATCCTACATTTATGCCTAAGGTGGTATCCAGAGTGTCCCTAAACCAGGCTATCCACCTACCTACCTTCTTTCCCAATCCACAGAACAGAGGGGAAAGACTGCTGCATACCTTGGATGTACATAGACAGCTGCACTACTACCTGGACAGAACCAAGGGCAATAGAAAAACTGACCAGCTCCTAGTAGCTTATGCAACAGGAAGGGAAGGAAAAGCAATTTCCAAACAGACAATCTCCAAGTGGATAGGAAATTGCATAAGATTCTGTTACTCCTACCATGGAAAGCAAATTCCACAGAACATAAGACCTCATTCTACAAGGGCTACAGCCACTACCACAGCTTTCTTACGAGGAGTGGCTACCAAGGACATTATTGAGGCGGCTACTTGGACCTCCGTGCATACATTTGCCAAGCATTACAACTTACCTCTATACTCTAGATCCCGAGCAGGGTTTGCCACTGCTGTTTTGCAAGGGATCCTAACTACACCATAATTCATCTTCCTCCTCCCCTAGTTTGGCTATGGTATTCTACCCATTTGTAAGGACTGCAGATGCATCCTTGAAGGACATAGTGCAGTTTTGTACCTACCATAAATGTAGATGTCCGAACAGGATAGCATCTGCAGTCAGGATTACCCACCCTCCTTCCCCTCTGTGGTACTCCTAGGGTATTTGCCCCCTAATAGCTAGCTGGGGGGGGATCTCTTATGGTGTATTTGTTTGTATATATGTACATACATGCTTATTTGTTTTTGTGTTTGCCTTCTACCTTTTTGGAAATATTGGCATTTACCCCAAAATTTAGCTATCCAAGAGGGCAACTGGCATCTGGGGCAAGAAACACTGAGGAAAATGGCGTCGGCTGATGCCTTTATACCCGAAGACCAGCAGAGATGACGTCGGGTGAAGTGCGACACCAGCCGAGGCCAGACCCAGACTTTGGAATCCGGCCGACCGAAGGGCTGCCTGACGACAGGACAACCCATTTGTAAGGACTGCAGATGCTATCCTGTTCGGACATCTACATTTATGGTAGGTACAAAACTGTACTTTTCTTTTCAAGAACCCTCCAGCAGACCCAGCTGTTATAGCTGTTTCTGCAGATAAGACATCCAGACGACTATATTCTACTGCTCTTTATCCAACTGATAAAGACAGTAAATTTATGGACAGGACAGGAAAAAAGGTATATACCTCCTCCACTCTGGGCATCAGGGTCCTGAACTATCAAACCCACATGGCAAGGTATGTCCTTGATACCATTTCTAAAGCCTCTACCCTTCTGTCTAAGGTTCTGGACTCCCCTATCAGAGCACAACTAAAGTCACTTCTCTCCACATCATCCCAAGTGACCAGACACACTATTAAGTGCAGCTATGATGCTGTGGAAGCTTCATCCAAAGCTGCTGCTTCTGGATCAGTGCTTCTACGTTACTCCTGGGTAAGGCTACAGCCCCTCCCCATGGATGTTCAAACTAAACTACTGGATGCACCCTTAGACAATAAGGCCCTTTTCAGGCAAGCTTCTGCTGAGCTTCTCAAATCCCTCCAAGAAAAGGGTAAAGTATTACAGAACCTCAAACATCTTATAGTGTCCCCTATTCGTAGATATCATAGGCATTACCCTCAGAAGCCCTCCATTGTTAGAAGGCAAGCTTTTCATTCAGTGCCACAATCAAAGGGACTTAGACAGCCAAGGAAGACTTCTACTCCCAGAGTTCCCTCCAGCTCCAGTACCACACCCTTTTGGAGCCAGCCTGAGCAATCCAGACCCCCCCCCTTTGCATCTAGCAACACCATTATCCCTTTGACTTACGCTCACCCTTCCCTCCTGGCGGAGATTAACAGCAGAACAATGGGTCCACTCCATCATCCAGAGAGGATATTACATGACTTGGTGGATGCTCCCACCTTTCCAAGGTATTCCTCAACCACCAAAATACCAAATCCACCAGTTCCCACCCATCATTCACAAACTTCTAAATCAAGGCACCATAGAACCAGTACCCACCCCTCAAAGAAACACAGGTTTTTATTCCAGAATGTTTTTGGTACCAAGGAAAAAGGGTCCTTACAGAGAGATCCTCGATCTATCCTTTCTAAACCTCTTCCTCCACGTCCCCAGTTTAAAAATGATCACTTTACCACTTCTCTTGCCTATGATCCCCATCCAGGCACTCATGGTAGCTCTAGATCTCAAGGATGCCTACCTCTACATCCCCATTCATCCAGATTACAGGAAATTCCTCAGATTTTCAGTAGGCTGCTGTCATTTTCAATTCTCTGCATTGCCTTTTGGTCTTTCCACTGCCCCAAGAGTGTTTACAAAGTGTCTAGCCCCCTTCATTGCAGGACCCAGAGTATACAAATATACCCATACTTGGACAATCCACTCATCCTTCATCAAGACCACCAACTCCTCCTACTTCATTTACAACAGGTGTCGAACACCATCTCTCTTCTGGGGTTCACAATAAATGTAGAAAAATCTCACCTGATCCCATCACAGGACATAATTTTCTTGGGGTGCAGACTCCACACAGACTGCATGAAACCCTTCATCCCAGACCAAAGGATTGAGGAACTCTGCCTGTACTTCAATCAGATCCTTACCCAAAACGCCCTGACTGCTCGGGAATTCCCGAGAGTGTTAGGCCACATGGCATCCCTCATACCCATGCTGCCTTTGGCAAGACTGCACATGGGCAAAATTCAATGGGTGTTAAAAAAAAAAAAAAAAAAAAAAAAAAAAAAAACCTATGGACCCAACATTCCCAACCCTTGGACTTTCCACTTCTACTTCTCCTGTGCCTATGAAAGGAGATCCACTGGTGGATATCTGCAATGCAGACCAGCCTGGGGACCCACCATCAGATTCCAGCACCACAACAGCAGCTATCCACAGATGCTTCAGATCTGCGCTGGGGTGCAGTGTTACAAACAAACCAGCAGAACTTGTCAGTACAAGGAAAATGGTCTACTCTTAAGGAAAAAGGACCACATCAACATCAAGGAAATGAGAGCACTACTGTTAGCCCTTCAAACATTCAAGCCCTCCATCCTGCCAAGTACCCTAAAAGTAATCACAGACAATATGACTGTCCTGTGGTGAATAAACAAGTAAGGGGGGGGACCAGGTCCTACCCACATTGCAGCCTGGCCATCCAGATATGGAATCTAGCCCCTTCTCTCAAGGTCTACCTTTTAGCCATGTATATTCCCTCAGCACAGAATGTTTTGGCAGACACACTCAGAATATCTGCCCCCCCTCACGAATGGATGCTTCAGAGAGAGGTTTTCCTAGACTTGATACACAGGTGGAATATTCCGCAAGCAGACCTGTTTGCCTCCCCCACTTAACAGGCAGATGCCCAACTTCTGCACAAGGAACCCACATCCACAGGCTTGGCAAAGTCACACCTTCTCCTTTTCATTTTTCTCCCCGTACTTGTACGCCTTTCCCCCTTCACTCTAATTCAAAAAGTCCTCCTAAAAATTCAGGACAGCAAACCAAAAATCCTACTGGTGACCCCTTTTTGGCCAAGACGGCATTGGTTTCCCCTCCTACATTCTATAGCCAAGGGCAATCACCACAGGTTATCCCACTCTCTAGACCTACTCGCACAGAACAAGAGATCCCTGCTACACCCACAGATAAACAACCTAAAAGTGACCTTATGGGTGATAGGATTCTAATCCCTTACAGACACCTTTATTCAGAGGACATACTCAGTGTTCTGCAGGAGGCCGGAAAACCTAGCACTAGGAGAAACTATGTAGCTTAGTGGCACAAATTCTCCAGTTGGTGTCATAGGAACAACCAGGACCCCCTCACTACCCCCATTCCAAGGGTCCTATCCTACTTGTATGAACTACTCCAATCATGACTAACATATTCTTCAGTCAAAGTCCATTTGTCATCCATTTCTGCCTGTCTGCCCATTTCACCCCCTGTGGCATTCAGACTGGAAGTTAAACTTTTTTCTGAAGGGAGTCCTCCACATCAAACCCCCACGAAAACCCATCCCTCCTCGTGGGACCTAAACATTGTATTAGAAAAGCTACCCCCCCTTTGAACCAGTATACTCTGTTTCCCCTGAAACTATGCACATTGAAAACAGTCCTGCTAGTTGCCCTCACCTCTGCCAGGATGGTCTCAGAGATCCAAGCCCTTATAGGCACCTCTCCCTACCTTGTTTTCCACAAGGACAGAGTAGTCCTCAGGACCAACCCTTCCTTCATGCCCAAGGTAGTTAATGAACTCTCATTGAATCAATCCATTAACCTACCAGTTTGTTATCCTCATCTACAAAATGCCTCAGAAAAGATCCTACATTCACTGGATGTACACAGACAACTTCGATAATACTTAGACAAAAACAAAGGTGTCAGGAAGTCAGATCAGATGTTCTTCATTCCACATTGCTGCAGTCCTAACACTTGGGTAGTCCGCTGTCCCAGTCGGCCCGAATACCAAAGTATATGGCTGACGTCGGTCAAGGCGCATTAGTCTGACGTCAGGACATCAGGGTACAAATGCGCATGACCGACGTCATATCCTCAGTCTTTTTTGCCGCATGGTCCGATGCAGAAGCAGTTTTGCGAGTGCAGGTTGGCGTTCTGAAATTTTCTGAAGTCTGAGTTTCAGACCGAATCAAAGTTGGCTAAGTACCCCGTTGGGGAATATTTTGGTTTTTTCTTGCCTCAGTATTTAACCGGATGTCAGAAAAAGTGAATAACTGTATTTCTTGTGGGAAACAGATACCTCATAGGGATTACCATACCTTGTGTATACCTTGTTTAGGGCCTGAGCACGACGTTGTTGGATGTCGCTCTTGTGCTAGATTTAACAAACGCACTATAAAGAGAAGATTAGACTGTGCCAGGTTAGTTTTTGGGAAGCGTTGTAATTATAAAATGCCGTCGGATACTCCGGCGCCCGCTTCGTCCAAAAAGCGCAAGGACAAAGCAGCAAAGCCTAGGTTGGAAGAACCGTCAGTCCCGGACGTCGGTTCTTTAGAAGGCTCAGTGGAGCCGGTGGTTTTGCCTGAAGTTTCTTTGGAGTCTCAGGGAGAGACTTTACTGTTACAAGATGTGTCCTCTCAGGAGGTAGGCCAGGCTGAAGGGGCTTCTCAAGTGGCTGTTCTCCCCTCTCTTCCTAAGGTGGTTAGGCCCTCCCCTTCTGTTTCCAAGGCTTCTTTGAGAGGCAGGCCAGGTTTAGCTTCAGTGGGGTCTCTCCTAGTTCTTCAGGATCTTTGCCTAAGAAACATATGCTTAAAATGGCAGAAGATTTGATTACTATGATTAGAGGTTCTATGCCCCCTCCTGATAAGAGGCCTAGGGTGGAACCTGAGCTTGAGAGTTTTGAGCAGTGTTCGAGGCTTCTGAGTCTTGCTGAAGACTTGCAGGAGTATCCTCCTTATTCTGATTCTGATGTGGATGATTCTACTCCTTGGCTTCTCCTCCTGAGGATTTTTCTTTTCAGAGACTCTTCATTCCATGAGGGAGCATTTTAAATGGGAAGGTCAAGATTTCTCTGATTCCAGGAAGAGGCTTAGGGAATTTTTGTTTTTACCCCAGCATAGGCCTTTAGCTATACCTCCTGTTCTGGATGTGGTGGAAGATGTTTTTGCAGAGGCTTCCCTGAACCCTGATTCTTTGCCTCCTGCCCCAGTTAAACCAGACAGGTATTATAGGGTGCCTGAAGCTCATAAGTATCTTTTTAAGAGTCCTAGGGCAGACCCAGAAACTGTTTCTCAGGGGCCTAAAGGTGTTAAGGCTTCTGTTGTTAAAAATCCTGTTCCTCCTGATAAAGAGGCTAGGGCTTTGGATAGATGGGGAAAGAAGGTGTATACTTCTTCCATTTTAGCCATGAGGGCTTTGAATTGCCAGTTCCACATGTTAAAATATCAAAATTATCTCCTTTCACAATTGAAGTCTAAGGTAGATGCTCTGGCGGAAGGTATTGAGTGTAAAGAGTTGCAGGATTTAGTTCATGTGTCTGAACAGGTGGGTAAGCATTCCTTGCAATGCGGTTTTGATGCTGTGCAGGCCTCTTCGAGGGTGGCTGCCACTGGTTCTGTTCTTCGTAGGCACGCCTGGCTGAGGGATCAGAATTTAGCTGAGCATGTTAAGACAAGGATTTTGGATGCTCCATTACAGTCTGACGTGTTGTTTGGTTCGCCTGTGGAAGCAGTTTTAAAGAAAATGGAGGACAAGGCTAAGTCTATGCAGACTGTTAAAGATTTTTTGCAGGTTCAGCCTCCCAAGTTTAGTAGAAATTGGCCTACTAAGGGGTGGACATATCCTGCTTATGATTCCCAGTCTAGGGTAGGTCTAGACGTGGTAGGGGCAGAGCTCAAGGTTCTTTTAGGCCTAGAACGGGGAGTTCACCTGCTCAGTCTTCTGGTGAGGGCAGGGGTCAGTCCTTTCGTAAACAGACCCAATGACCTGCCTTTTCAGCTGCCAGTGCTTTCTCGTCTGGCAGCACCTTTGGGAGGAAGGCTGGCACTTTTCAAAGAAAATTGGAGTTTAATTACCCAAGACAGATGGGTATTGGATATCATTCACCACGGTTACAGGTTTTATTTCCATACCTTGCCTCCTTTCAAAGGCATGCCAGACATTCCTCCGCTACAAAGAAAAGAGGCTCACAAGCAAATTTCTCTGTTACTCCAAATAGGGGCCATTCAGCCGGTTCCTGTGCCAGAAAGAGGCCTAGGATTTTATTCTCGCCTGTTCCTAGTACCAAAGAAGGGGAACACGTGGAGACCAATTTTGGATTTATCTATCCTCAACACTTATCTGGACATTCCCAAGTTCAAAATGTTGACGTTACAACAGCTTTTACCTCTGCTGGGCAAAGATCACTGGATGGTAACTTTAGATCTCAAGGAGGCTTACCTTCATGTACCTATCAGACTAAGTTGCAGGAAGTATCTGCGTTTTCGAGCTGGGAATTCCCATTATCAGTTCTCTGCATTGCCCTTTGGCTTATCTACTGCCCAGAGTATTCACAAAGGTTCTGGCTCCAGTGATAGCTTACTTCAGGCTAAAAGGAATACAAATCTATCCTTACTTGGACGACTGCCTGATTCTGGCTCAAGAAAAGGAAGACCTTTACAGCATTTGGAATATGTGATAGCAGTGCTAAGATGCCTGGGGTATTCTGTGAAGCGAAATAAAGTCCAGTCTAGTACCCTCTCAAGACATGTGCTTTCTGGGTGTGAGACTGAATACAGCAACCCAGATGGCCTTTTAACCCCGGACAAACAAAAGAATCTTTCCCTTTACTTCCATCAACTATCTCTTCAGTCCGGGCTGACTGCAAGGACAGTCCTTCAAGCCTTAGGGTTCATGGCATCTTGTATTCTGGTGCTTCCCAATGCCAAACTGCATATGAGGAAGCTGCAATGGTATCTCAAAATGTATGGACACAGCACTGCCAGGATTTGGACACTGTCATTCAAATAATACCTTGCATTCAAAAGGAATTTTTGTGGTGGGCTCAGGAATGTCACCTAAACAAGGGACTCTCTGTGACCCGGCCAGAGGCGAGTCAGATTCTAATGGCAGATGCCTCAGACATAGCTTGGGAGCTCATCTGAATGGAAAGTGGGTACAAGACAAGTGGCCTGCCAGACTACAGCATCTACATATCAACATGAAGGAGATGTTAGCAGTCCAGTTTGCATTAATGGCTTTCAAGGAGTTACTTCTTCCAGGGCAGGTGTTGATTCTAACAGACAACACAACTGTCATGTGGTACATCAACAAACAAGGGGGAACACATTCTTACCCTCTATGCAGGCAAGCAATGATTTTATGGGAGACTGCGCTCAGCTTGCAACTAACTCTTCAGGCAAGGTTTCTGCCGAGCACAGAACTCCTTAGCAGATGTGTTAAGCAGGCAAATCATGGATCCCCACAGTGGAAACTGGATCTTCATGTATTTCGAAATTGACAGTGTCATGGGGAACTCCAGACATAGATCTGTTCGCTTCTCCACTAAACCACCAGCTGCCAAAGTTTTGCACGAAAAGGTTTCATCACACAGCTTGGAAGGTGGATGCTCTTTCTTTCAGTTGGAAAAATCTTCATGTGTATGCCTTTCCACCTCTGCCTCTTCTTCCAAAGGTACTCCTAAAGGTCAGACAAGACAAGCCAAGGATGATTTTAATAGCTCCAGATTGGCCTCGCAACACTGGTACCCATTACTGAGGAGTCTGGTAAGGAAGCCTCCATGGCCTTTACCTTTGATTCCACACCTATTGTCTCAGAGGGACGGTCATCTACTCAAGGTCAAGCTTCACTCTCTTCATCTAACAGCCTGGCATATTCTGTTTTGAAACATAGCAGGTCTCAACTTCCTCAACAAGTTTTGAATGTGATTATGGAAGCCAGAAGACCTAGTACAAGGAAAGTGTGCAGAAAAATGGAAGAGATTTTTATTTTGGAGTGCAGCAAAGAATTTGGAGGTTTCTGAGCCTAATTTGAGTGTGGCTCTTCAATATCTTACTGAGTTATTGGACAAAGGTTTGTCTTTCTCTTCCATAAAGATTCATGCTGCAGCAATTTCAGCTCACTATGATTGTGACCCACCATTGTTTTCTCATCCTTTGTTCAAGCAATTTCTTAGAGGGGCAAAGAATATAAGACCCCCACGTAGAGCTCCTACTCCTGCTTGGGATCTCAATTTTGTGTTGGAGAAACTTACTCTACAACCTTTTGAGCCTGCGGCTACTGCTGAATTGAAATACTTGTCATGGAAGACTGTTTTTTTGTTGGCCATTACTTCTGCAAGAAGGGTTTCTGAATTGCAGGCCCTTATAACGGTTGAGCCTTTTTTGATTTTCCATAAGGATAGGGTATCATTACGTACTAATCCTTCCTTTATGCCTAAGGTGGTTTCTAGTGTGGCTTTAAACCAAACTATTCATTTGCCTACTTTTTATGCAGATCCCCAAAATAAGGGGGAAAAGATTTTGCACACTTTAGATGTACACAGGCAGTTGCGTTATTATTTAAGCAGGACTAAGGATTTTAGGCAGTCTCAGCAGTTGTTTGTTTCTTTTGCTTTGAGTTCTCAGGGCAAGCCTGTGTCAAAACAAACTATTTCTAAGTGGATTGGGTTTTGCATTGCATTTTGTTATTCCCATCATGGCAAGGAGATTCCAGCTGGGATTAGGCCTCATTCCACTAGGGCTACTGCCACTTCAACAGCATTTCTAAGGGGGGTGGCAACTAAGGATATTTTGGAGGCAGCTACTTGGAGTTCAGTGCATACTTTCTCTAAGCATTACCACCTTCCTCTCTACTCTAAATCTAGGGCTGGTTTTGCCACGGCTATTTTGCAGGGCATGTTGACAGCTCCTGCTTCTTTATGATTTGCCAGCCTCCCTTACCTCTGCTTTGGGATTCTACCCAAGTGTTAGGACTGCAGCAATGTGGGATGAAGAACATAGTACAGTTTTGTACATACCATAAATGTAGATGTTTGAAGATCCACATTGCTGCAGTCCAATTTACCCTCCCTCCTTCCCCTCTGTGTTTAGGGGTGGTTGTGTGGGTGGGGTTATACTTTTGTAAATTTGTATATATTGTATATATATTTGGTGCAGGAGTGTTTGGTGTTTTTTGGTTTTGGCCTTATCTTTTTAGGGTCTTCTGACATCTGGGGCAAGAAAAGACTGAGGATATGACGTCGGTCATGCGCATTTGTACCCTGACGTCCTGACGTCAGACTAATGCGCCTTGACCGACGTCAGCCATATACTTTGGTATTCGGGCCGACTGGGACAGCGGACTACCCAAGTGTTAGGACTGCAGCAATGTGGATCTTCGAACATCTACATTTATGGTAGGTACAAAACTGTACTTTATTTATTTCCTTCCATCCCAGATCCCTAGGGAAAGCTGTCTCTAAGCAAACCATTGCCTCATGGATCTCTAAGTCCATTTCCTTGTGCTACTCCCACCATGGGGAATCCTTACAAGGTAATATTAAACCTCTTTCTACCAGAGCAGCTGCTTCCTCTACTGTCTTTTTCAAAGGCATAGACTCCTCTACCATTTTAGAAGCAGCTACTTGGACTTCAGTACACACATTCACCAAACACTACAAGTTGGACATAGCATCCCGTTCTAGAGCAGGATTTGCCAGGACTACTTGACCACAGGACCCCTTCCTCCTCCCAGGTTCATACTTAAAGCTCTGGTGCTCTACCAACTGTTATGAATACTGCAAAATCAGAATAGAAAGACATAGAATAGTTGTGTAAGAACTTACCATAACCTTAGATGTCCTTCTCTTCTATGTTGCAGTATTCAATCTCACCCACCTACCCCCTGTCTCTTTCTGACTACTATCCCAGGTTTCACCTGTGGGCACATTACCATCATCTCCACTGGTCTCAACCTACACAGCCATCCTATTGCCCTGAGACTGGCCTACATGCAAGTCTAAGGGTCTCATACTAGGACCCTCCTGGTCAAACCTCACAGGCACTACTGTATGTGGCAAAACAATTCTGATGAGGGTACGTGCAGACGTCACTTGTATACCTAACGTCGGTTTATGGCCCTGGTAACGTCACACGTACCCTCCTGGAAAAAATACTTTGGTACACCGGCCTGACGGTGGCGCTGCAAGCAGCAACTCCCTACTGTTATGAATACTGCAACATAGAAGTGAAGGACATCGAAGATTATGGTAAGTTCTTACACAGCTATTCTATCATTACAGTGACTCCCTTCTGGCTAAGGCATTCGTGGTTCTCCCTTGTTTTGGAAATGCCCAGGGGCAATTACTACAAGCTTTCTCACAGGCTGGATCTACTTTGACAAGAACCAGGGTGTTTGATACACCTGGATGTCCGTTATCTTTAATTGACTGCCTGGGTGATAGGGTCTTAATTCCCTTTAGGCTCCTGTTTTCTGAGGACATACAGCAAGTACTGATGGAATCAAGAAAGCTTGCTACTAGAAAGTCATATATTACAAATCAAAAAGATTTTTTAGTTGGTGCCAGCAGCATAACCAGGACCCATTCAGGGCAAGTCGTTCTCTGGTTTTACAGTATTTGCATGAGTTACTATCCTATGACCTTTCTTATTCATAGGTAGGTACTAGGCTATTGGCCCTAGGGCCTATATAAACCTAGCCAAATGGTACCCTGGCTTTCGCCACCAAGAAAATAATTTTCCTGTGCCCCTGTCGAGCAGAGCCACAGAAGTGATCCCCGGAGTGAATTTCCTATCTCCCATCCAATCATCAAGATTTTTCAAGAGGGCTAATGAGGAACTTTGTTTGATATAGCTAGGTAATTTGTTCCAGGAGTATGGGAAGTCTCAGGGACAGGAATCTATCCCTCCAGCATGTTCTGTTTATTGTGATGGCAAGGTTTCAGTCCCTAGAGCGTGTAGCTCGGAGGGATTAGGATTTCTTTAAGTGGAGCATGTCCAACAGCGCTGGGTTTGACATAGCTTTGTATGTTAGGCAGAGATCGCCTCTGAGTAGGTGATATGCGACGGAGTAAAGCTGTAGTTTTTTGAGACGGTCTGTGTAGGGCATCTGTTTGAGGCAGGTAATCTTCTTTGTGAGGTATTTCTGCGGCGTTTCCAATTGTTGTAGATGTCTTGTGAGGTACATACCAAAAGAGGCGTTGTACTCTATAATGGGTCTAATGAGTGACAAGTAGAGGGGAACAATGACCTTTTTTTTTCCTGGATGAGAAACCTTTTCTGATGAGGTGTGCCACATAGAAGGATTTCCTGACTACTGTGGCGATGTGATTATCAAAGGAGAGATTACTGTCCATCTGTGTCCCAAAGTCTCTTATCACACTTTCGGTGTTAAGTAGACTACTGCCTATGTGGTAGTTCAAGGGTGCAGAGTTTTTAACAAAAGGGATGACAGTGCACTTTTTGGCATTGAGGTCATGGGTTTGACACCAGGCATCTGCCTCAGTGAGGCCCTTTTGTAGGATGTCCACATCGTTAGGAGTTTTGATTATGGATCCTAGTTTGCAGTCATCTGCGAACTTCGTTAGCCAAAGACCTTCTCTGTTAGCCTGTACTTCAGAGAAGTAGATACCAAACAGGAGAGGACCCAAGACTGAACATTGTGGTACTCCACTTGTCACTGGTCTGAAGTTGGATTTGGAGTCTGCTACTTTCACAGTGTGGGTTCTGTCATTGAACCAGTTGGCAACCCATCTTGTGACATAGGGATTTATACCTAGTTTAGTGAGTTTATCTATAATTCCAGAGAGGGGGATGGTGTTGAAATCCTTGGCGAGATCTAGATAGTCTGTGTGAACCACCTTACCCTCATCTACGGCTCTGGTGACAACTTCAAAGAAGTCTTATCAGGTTTAGGAGACATGATCTGCCTTTTACAGACCCAAACTGAGTGAGGTTCAAAGTTTGGAGATTACCAATGTCATTGTTTATAAGTTCCATGATGATAGATTCCATAGCCTTGCAAACCAGGCTCGTCAGGCTAATGGGACGATAGTTCCCGGGGTCCGTGGTAGCTCCCCCTTTGTGGATTGGGATAACCGTCGCTGTGTGCCTTTCACTGGGCACAAAGCCTGAGGTGAGGCTATGAGTGAACATGGTACTTAGGTGGGGTGCTAATTTGTTCTGTAGTTCGTGTAGAACGCAACCTAAGATGTTGTCAGGTCCCATGGATGATGTGTTCTTGGCTTTGGAGAGTGCTTTTTTTATCTGTGCAGCCGTGATTACAGGAACTTTGCATTCTTCTGGTATAGAGATGGGCCCTTTAGGGGATGAGATTGCGGTAAAGTTAGCACTGAACCTGTCTGTCAAGATGTTGGCAATATCAGTTGGTTCTGTATATTTAGTGCCATAGTGCTGTAACTCAGAGCAGATCTGAGTGTTGCCATTGAGATTCTTGACATAGCTGTAGAATGCTTTGTGGTTGTCTTTAGAATCAGTGGTGATTTTGTTTCCGTAACTAGGTTTGGAAGATTTTATGAGGGCTCTCACTTTCTTACTGAGGCTGACCAGGGAGTTCCTCCAATCATGGGATTTTACTCTTTTTTGCAACAGTTTGTTTCTTTTGTTGTAGAGTTTCTTTATGGCAGGGGACCACCAGATTGGCTTCCTTTTTTGGAGGATAGCATCTTGGTTCTGTTAGGGATTGCATGATCCATGAACTCGTGTAAGTGCTTATAAAGTGCATTTGTGTAGGATTCAGCAGTCGTACCTCTATTGTCCATCAGCGTGGGTGTCATGAAGTTAGCTTTGGAGAAATTTTTTACAGTGGTTTCCCTAATGGGGGGTGGGGGTGGGATGTGGATGTCCATGGTGATTAGCTTGTGGTCGGATCTGACCAACAAGGAATTGACCTCGGGTGTGGAACACCGGTTGCCCATGTTGGTAATGACCAGGTCTAGGATATTGCTGTCCCTGTTGTGGGTGTGGATAAGTTGATCCAAGGTGTTGGAATTTATGAATTCCAGAAAACGTTGAGCACAAGAGTTGGTACATGAGTAGTTTTCCCAGTTAATGGTGGGATAGTTGAAATCACCCATTATTAGGATATTGGGTTGTACCCTAATATTTTCCAGTGTATCAAGAAATGAGGAGTGGTAATCCTGGGGCATGGTGGGGGATCTGTAGCAAGCTACAGTTTGGATTGCAGTCTTGCTCAGAGTTAGTTGCACTTGGATAATCTCGGATGCATTATGCTGAGCAACTAGCCTGGAGGTGTGGATATCCTTAATGAATATGGACACGCCTCCGCCTTTAGTGTTTCAGTCCAGGTTAGGTGGCCGAAAGGTGTGGTATAAATTATAGCCTGGTAATGCAGAGGTGCTCTCTGGATCCTTGAACTAGGTCTCTGTCACTGCACAGATGTCGATGTTCTCCATTTTAAGGAGTGCCTCAATTGAGTGCATTTTGAGGTTTAAACTTCTAGCATTGAGTTGCATTACCCTCAGATTTTGCTTGTTTGTACCTGTTAGGATCAAATGGTGGAAACTGAAAAAGGGTAATTGTGAGGTGGAGTTCAGGGATGAGTTAAGACAGGCGCTGGGTGGCAGTGAAGAGTTACCAAATAGCTGGGTAACTACAGCAGAGCTAGTAAGGGAGACGGCTAGAAAGGTACTTGATATGACATCTGGATAGAGGCAGGACGACAAGGAGACGTTGGAATGAGGCAGTACAGGAGAGTATACAGAGAAGGAGATTGGCAAAGAGATGAAGAAAGTAGACAGGAGTATAAGGAGATGAGGTGCATGGCAAAGAGAGAGGTGGCGAAGGCTAAGGATAAGGCATATGAAGAGTTGTATGAAAGGTTTGACGCTAAGGAGGGAGAAAAGCACCTGTACCGATTGGCTAGACAGAGGGACCGAGCTAGGAAAGATGTGCAGCAGGTAAAGGTGATAAAGGATAATGAGGGAAACATACATGTGAGGAGAGTGTGTTGCGGAGATGGAAAGAGTACTTTGAGGGGTTGATGAATGAAGAGAATGAGAGGGAGAGAAGGTTGGATGATGTGGGGATGGTGAATCATGAAGTACAGTGGATTTGCAAGGAGGAAGTAAGGATAGCTATGAAGAGGATGAAGAATAGAAAGGCTGTTGGTCCAGATGACATACCTGTGGAAGCATGGAGGTGTTCAGGTGAAATGGCAGTGGAGTTTTTAACCAGATTGTTTAATGAAATCTTGGAAAGTGAGAGGATGCCTGAGGAATGGAGAAAAAGTGTTTTGGTACCAATTTTTAAGAATAAGGGTGATGTGCAGAGCTGTAGTAACTACAGAGGGATTAAATTGATCAGTCACAACATGAAGTTATGGGAAAGAGTAGTGGAAGCTAGGTTAAGAAGGGACGTGATGATTAGTGATCAGCAGTATGGTTTTATGCCGGGAAAGAGCACTACAGATGCGTTGTTTGCTCTGAGAGTGTTGATGGAGAAGTACAGAGAAGGTCAGAAGGAGTTGCATTGTGTTATTTTAGACTTAGAGAAAGCATATGACAGGGTGCCTAGAGAGGAGTTGTGGTATTGTATGCGGAAGTCGGGAGTGTCAGAGAAGTATGTAAGAGTGGTACAGGATATGTACGAGGGTAGTGTGACAGCGGTGAGGTCTGCGGTGGGAGTTACGGATGCGTTTAAGTTGGAGGTGGGATTACATCAAGGATCAGCTCTGAGCCCTTTCTTATTTGCATTGGTGATGGACAGGTTGACAGACGAGATCAGACGGGAGTACCCGTGGACTATGATGTTTGCAGATGACATTGTGATTTGTAGTGAGAGTAGGGAACAGGTGGAGGAGACCCTGGAGAGATGGAGATATGCTCTAGAGAGAAGAGGAATGAAGGTCAGCAGGACTAAGAATATGTGTGTGTGAATGAGAGGGAGGATAGAGGAATGGTGAGGATGCAAGGAGTAGCGGTGGCGAAGGTGGATGCGTTTAAATACTTGGGATCAATAGTTCAGAGTAATGGTGAGTGTGGAAGAGAGGTGAAGAAGGGAGTACAGGCAGGATGGAGTGGGTGGAGAAGAGTGTCAGGGGTGATTTGTGACAGACAAGTACCAGTGAGAGTGAAAGGGAAGGTCTACAAGAGGGTCGTGAGACCCAGCTATGTTATATAGGTTGGAGACAGTGGCATTGACAAAAAGGCAGGAGTTTGAGCTGGATGTGGCAGAGTTAAAGTTGTTAAGATTTGCACTGGGTGTGATAAGGGTGGACAGGATTAGTAAAAAGTATATTAGAGGGTCAGCCCAGGTTGGAAGGTTTGGAGACAAAGCCAGAGAGGCAAGATTATGTTGGTTTGAACAATTTGCTGAGGAGGGATGCTGAGTATATTGGGGAAAAGATGCTAAGGCTGAAGCTACCAGGTAACAGGAAATGAGGAAGGCCTAAAATAAGGTTTATGGATGTGGTGAGAGAGGACATGCAGGTGGTTGGTGTGACAGAGCAAGATGCAGAGGACAGGAAGAAATGGAAACAGATTATCTGCTGTGGCGACCCCTAACGGGAACAGCCAAAAGAAGATGATGATGGTGACGGTGGTGAATTTGTCATTTGAACCTTGTCTAAAAAAGACACTATAGGGGTAGCAAGAGCCTTAGCCAGTATCTGGAATCCCAAGGGTGACTGGTGCAGGCTATCTCTGGCAAAGCATTGTGATTTTTCGATCATGTCATCCCAGGTAGATAGATACTGGATCCCCTTAGAATGACACCAGAAACTTAGCCAATTGTTGAAGTCAATCATTTTGTCTTTGTACTATGGTATCATTCTAGGTGATGTCAGGATGCTACTCAGGGCTCGGGTCATAGCTGCCTGGGCTACAAAATCGGATAGCTCCTCCATGTCTCTTGTCAGAGTTCATTTACTGGCCAGTCTGATGTCCTTTTCATTCTTTTTCAGCCCTTTTGTATAGATCCGACAGCCTTATACTACAGACTTCAGATGCAACCTCTCAAGCTCCTCCTTCTACCCATAATGCACTATTCTGATTATCACCGGTCTTGTTTGCTGTCATCACAGACAGACGCAGGTTCCTCTCTCAAGCTTTCATAGTGATATTTTGTGAGGGTTGTAGTTTTTTTTTTCTTTTCTTGAAAGATACTTCTCTTTATCTTTAGTATCCTTCCTCTTAGTGTTTTGACAAGTCATTCGAAGATTCTTTTACTATCCATACTGCTCAATGTAGTATTTCTGCATTGTATTGCTGGTATTTTTCTCTGATATTTACTTTTTATTATTTAATACGGTATTTTTATATTCTACCATTGATGATAAAGATACTTAAACTCTTTCTTGACTTAATACTTTGCTGTTTTAAGCATGTTGGATAAGCTGACCATTTTTAAACAATGTAATTCTTGTGGGCTCAAAATCCCTAATTCAGGTGACCACAAGGTGTGTGTGTACTGCTTTGCTGCTGGGCACTTGGACACTGCATGTCCAGTTTGTTTTACTTTTAATCCAAGGGCCTTAGCAGGTAAGTGAAACAAACTTATTTTAAAGGTGTACTACCAGCTACTACTTCTGGGACTCAAAACCCCTCAAAATCTAGTATGTTGGCTCTGCTGGAGCTTAAGAAACTCTCTCCTTCAAAGTCCCCAAGGTCAATTTTGGATCCGACATCATGAGATCCTTAGATCTGATCCTCGTATCCGAAACCCTTGGATCCAAAGGCTTTGGCTCCTGTTGTTATATCAGCATCCCCTACAACACCACCTTTGAATCCTAAGTCCTTGGATCAGAAGCCTGGTGCATCCCACAGGAGTCTTACTTCAGAATTTCATATTAAAGCCATATCACCCACCCTGCCTGCTCATTTGTTTCAGACTCACAAGAAACACTCCAGACCCCTATCCACAACTACTTTAGGTCTTCCAGAAATTTATCAGAAGCATTTGTGGATAGAATGATGTGAAAATTTCTCAGAACTCAGATCCAGATGCGGTCTTACTAGCTCCATCCCCTCTCAGATCCGTGAGTATGCCTGCAACATCCAGGACCATTCTCTCTCCTTCTCCGATCCAGCCAGATGTTTCAGAATCCTAGAATCTGAAATCCTAGAGAGGTCCGGTGTCATATCCAAAGAAAGTTTCTTGTTCGACTCTTGACTATATCCTTGACTAGTTTTGCTCTGACACTCTCTGATCAGAACGGATTCCAGAACTGAAATGTCAGTGTCAGATCCGAGGGGATAGACCTCCAATTTTGCCAGATCTATCCTTTCCTATTGGAGCCTCAGCCCAGTTCAGTTCAGATTCAGTTCCATCCTCTAAGCACAGATACAAAAGCATTTGAGACCTACTTTCTTCGGGAGTTTGGTTTCAAGATGGGTAGGGGGGGGGGTCAAAGCTTTTCTGGGTTCATCAGCTTTTGAGGTGGTGGATAGGGCTTTTTCTCTATCCAGAGAACCACCCTCTCACTTTTTGGATACCACCCCTTTTTTCTCATCAGTTCCAGGCTCTAAGTCTCGCAGATCTAATCCATAGGGAAAACCAGTTCCAAGACGTGTCCAGCCGGTTCCAGTATAAGAACTTCCCCTCTCTTCTGACACCTCACATGAACATCCCATAGAGGAGGTACATTGGAAGAGAACGCGCAAAAAGAGAAACTTCCCGATGGAGTCACTCACAGAGGAGTTTGGTGAAAGGGAAGGGTCCCCAGATCACCACTGGATGACATCTTCTTAGGAGATATTTTAGGGAGCCTAAGGCAAAAAGGTGACTGGTCTTCCTAAAACACTACTCTGGAAGAATCTGTATTTTTGGAAGCTTTTGGTTCTGACACTTTAAAGTCTTGAGTTACCCCCCCCCCCCCGGCAGATGAACTTGATTTGGTTTCCCACCTGGCTTGGAAGGAACTGGATACAATCGAACCTGTCCTGAAAAGAAGTGAAAAAGTTCTTAGCCTCACCAAAAAATAGAGCCCATTTGAGCAAAGGAGTCTTGGTTGATGCAATGGTGTTGGCAGCAGCCACCAAGAAAAAGCTATCAGAACAAAGCTCTTCTGTTCATTCTCCAAACAGGGAGTGTAGAGCACTTTACAAATTACCTAGCACCCTTCACAAGGCTTTAAAGAGATTTGACTAAAGAGCTTTCAAATTTTCTGTCAGTCCATGTCCACAGATGATGTCAAAAGAACGTCCTTGCAGCTGGCTACTCTCTTGTCTATTTCAAATGCCTTGATGAGGTTGATATCCCACATGACTGAAGGCACCTTACAAGTGTCCAGTTCAGTCATTGCCCTTAGGAGACATGCCTAAATTCGGCTATGTGACATTGCGCAGCCTGTTAAGACGTCTTTTATCAGTGCCCCATTTGATGGCTGATGGCCCCTACTTATTTGTGCCACCAGTGAAAGAGGCGCTTCCCAGATAAACAAGATGGATAGACCCTGTCTGCTCTGGGAATCAAGTTCTCTACCCCTCAGCAGACCTTTTTCAGGAACCAGAGAGGTGGTAATAAAATTTGTTTCATTAAATCTCAGGGACCTTTTCAGGATTTGTGCAGGGACAGTCCCTTCAGAGGCAGAGGAGGAAATTCTAATGGGAGATGTCACCCTAGAGGCAGCCCACAAAACTAGAGATGCTGCGATTCTTTTCCGGACAGACTATTTCAGCACTTCTGAAGGTACTGCCTGACTGTTCCGCTGCGGAAGCAGTGGGACAATTATCCCTGTACCCAGAAGCCTGGGCAAATATAACAAAAGATACCTGGGTGCTAAAAATCATATCTAGAGGCTATTTCATTCCATTTTTCCAAATTCCCTTTCACAAAAAGAAGAAACTGCCCAAAGTACCACCCAGTCAGAGGAAAGCTGCATCACAAGAAATTCAAAAGCTGCTAGAAAGAGAGAGTCATCTAACCAGATCAGATAGGATTTGGAACTTACTCACGCTTCTTTTTAATGCCAAAGAAAACAAGGGACCTCAGACCAATCTTGGTTCTAAGCCGTTTGAACCAGTATGTGAAGAATTCAGAGTTCTGAATGGTCACAGTACAGTCCATCCTACCTTTTCCTCACAAGGACAATTTGATGTGCTTGATAGATCGTTGAGATGCATGCTGTCACATCAAAATAGACAGGCACTCCAGAAGGCATTTAGGCTTTCGGCTGGGAGCCAGTCACTGCCAATTCAGAACCCTGCCCTTTGGACTCACCACAGCCCCCCCAGAGTGTTTACCAAATGTATGGCAGTAGTGGCAGCTCACTCCAGACTAAAAGGATTCCAAGTGTTTCCGTACCTAGATGACTGGCTCCTCATTGCTCCCTCCAGCCATCTCCTTCTCCATGCCAGGGACTGTTTGCTCCAGATTTACAAGTCATTGGGTGAACTATACCAAATCAAACTTAATGCCAGTCCAGAGCCTTGAGTTCATTAGTACACTTCTGAATATGACAACGCAGGTTGTATCATTACCCTCTCTTCTCATTTCCACTGTCAGAAGTCAGGCTCATCATCTTCTTTCCCTGTCATCTTCTCCAGCAAGATCAGTGCTTCAAATACTAGGTTCCATGGCAGCCATTGTATTACTTCCCTTGGCACGTTTCTTTATGCATGCTCTCCAGTGGATTCTAGCTGTTCATTGTGTATTAACCTCTATCTTTTCCAGTCCAGTTTGCAAACAACACATCCACTGCTTGATACAATCTGACAATATTCATCTAGGCTGATCCTTTGTTCTACCACCCCCAATGGCCACAGTGGCAACAGACACTTCCCAACTGTGGTGGGGAGGACATTTCTTAGAAAGAATGGTCCAAGGCATGTGGTCCCCCCAAGAGACTAATCTGCATATCAGTGTACTGTTATTATTTATTTATTTTTATTTTACATTTGTTAACCTGGATAGTCCACTGGAGGGTGGCCACGGTGGTGCAGCAGTTAGCGTTGTTGCTTCACAACAACAGGTTCTCCGGTTTGATCCTTGGCTGGGGGTGCCTTCTGTGTGGAGTCTGCATGTCCTCCATGTGGTCATGTGGGTTTCCTTCGGGTGCTCCGGTTTCCTCCCACATCCCAAAGACATGCTGTAGGTGGATTGGACACACTAAATTGGCCCTAGGTGTGAGTGCGTGCATGTGTCTGCCTTCTGTGGAAGGTTGGGCGCCGGGCTGGCAACTCGACACTGTAAAACTCCACTGCCAATCGTGAGTGGACAGGTGATCCACTGTGGTGCCCGCTAACTGGGAAAAGTCAAAGGAAGAAGAAGAAGAACCTGGATAGTCCACTGGACACAGGTCCATTTTCAGTGGATTCCCGGAGAGAAAAGCTCCAGAAATAAAAAATGCATGTAATATAAAGTGTATAAACAAAAGTTACAAAGAAAAGTTACATTCAAGTACAGTTATACATAGCTCAAGTAGTACCTACAGACATAATAAAATGATTGGTGAAACAGAGAAGTAATCCAGCATTACTAAAGTCTCAAAGCCTAAGAGAACATCAACATTATATTTGGAGTGACAAGTGTAAAACAACATCATCATAATGGCTGATGAAAAGACAAAACCAGAACAAAATCTCATTTTTCATTAATCATATATGTATGTAGTGTCCTAGGACCTAGACCTAATAGTTGTCAATTAAAAATTGTCATGTAAGATTAGGAGCGGAGGGCATAGTGAAGGAGGGGCTGAACTACAGGAGGGTCTAACCTGGTGTAATGCTGGAGCATCACCAGCTATTAATGAGATGGATTTTTAACGATTTTCTAAACCTAGTAAACGAGGTGATAGTAAGTATATGACTGGGTAGAGTGCTCCAGATTTTAGATACATAATTGGAGAAGAGGGCGTCACCTGCAGTATAATTAGATTTAGTTACTTTTAGAATAGATTTTTTATTGGAGCGAAGAGTCCTGTCATTGCTGTGAAGGTGAAGTAGGTTTTGTAGTGCAGGGTTTTTTTCTGGATGATACAGAATTTTATGGGCCAGAACACGTTGATTGTAGTGTAGGAGTTGGGGAAGTCCCAACTAGTTGAGCTGCTTCAAGGATGAGCAGTGGTGAGATCTAAATAGGGAGTTGAGTCGAATCTGGCTGTTTTGTTGTAGCATGAGTCAAGCTTAGCTAGGTCTGTTTTTCTAAGGTTGGTTAGAATAGGTGAGACATAGAGAAGGGTAGAAATGAGGTGAGTGTGAGCTATGGTTGCTTTCGTTGATTGGGTAAGGAATTGTCTATTTCTATAGAGGGTACCTAGTTTTTTGTGGACTTTCTTGATGGTCTGGGAAATGTGAATATCAAATCTGAGATTATCAATCTCTACACCAAGGAGTTTGGTGTGATCTGAGGGAGAGATAGTGGTTTTGTTATTGGACGTGATATTAAAGGTGGTAGTTGAAGAGGAGGATCTGGTAGGTTTAAAGAGCAATAGTTTGGTTTTAGCAGGGTTTAGAATAAATAGAGAGGAATGATTCTTGTGGTAATGTATGCAGTTCCTTAAGTGAGGAAGCTGCAAAATTAATGTAGAATCATCTGCACACTGTATAACAGATGCATTGGGGGTGGAGGAGTAAAGCTTGTTGATATAAAGGGTAAACAGCAGTGGGCCTAATATAGAATCCTGGGGAACACCTAGGGTGACTGGAAGAAAGGGTGAGAGGTCTGGTTTCCACAGAACTGCCTGCTGGTGGCCAGCTAAATAGCTTTGGAACCATGGTGATTGAGAAAGAGCTAATTCAGATAGTGCTGTGATCAGAAAATCATGTCTAACCATATAAAAGGCCTTTGATAAGTCAAGGAAGGTGGCAGAAACATATTTACCATTGTTTCTGTGAGAGTTTACTGTATTGTTGAAGGACAAAAGGGCAGTGGTGGTACTATGGAAGGGGCGAAACCCGTGCTGAGTGTTTGAGAGAAGTTTGAGTGTATGTAGATAGTCTAATAATTGGAAATGTATGCACTTTTCAAGGATTTCTGCTAAAGGGGGTAGTAGTGCTATTGGTCGATAGTTTGTAAGTTCAGTGGAGTTGCCACCTTTATGTAGGGGGAGGTATATATTTTCCAAATTTTGGGGACAATGGCTTCTGAAAGGGATCTGTTGATTAGAATGGCTATTGGGTAGGCCACTGCATCAGCGGCAGTTTTTAGGAATTCCCCTGGTAATTTGTCTGCAGCCAGAGTAGTGGGCTTAAGTATTTTGAGGTACTTTTTTTATCCTATCTATAGGGATGGGCTGGAATTGGAAGGGGTTATTATTTGTGCGAGTAGTGGAAGGTTCAAAGGAGGGAGTTTTGTGTTGATTTTTCTGTTGGTTGGCTAGGGTTAGAATTGTCTTAGTAAAGTGCTAAATTGAGTAGCAATGCTATCTGAGTCATTTACTAGGGTGGGGAGAGGGAGTACCACTTTCTCCTGGTAGTAGTAATTTGTTAATGGCTGCCCCAAATTTTTGAGGGTGATGTTGGTTCTTGATTTGAAGAGTGGAGTAGTAATTAATCTTGTCAAGTTTTACTAGCTTCTTGGCTTTATTACTAAGCTCCTGATATTTTTGTTTAGCAGCTAGAGTCTTGACAGTATGCCAATGGTCCCATGCTTTGTCCCTGGCTTTGAGGAGGAGTTTGGTTTCTTTGGTTAGCCAAGGAGAGGGATTAGATGTTCTTCATGTTTCACTGTTGCAGTCATCACACTTGGGTTATCTGCCTGCAGGTAGCACTCAGTCGGCCCGAATACCAGAGACTTAGTATTTCTGCGTCGGTTGCTGTCGCTTCAGGTCTGAAGTCAGGAAATCAGGTATAAAAACAGGCAGCTGACGCCATTACATCAGTCATTCTTGCTGAGGAGCTCGATGCAGAAGCAGTTCGCACGAGTGCCGGTCGGCCGCTACCCGAGTTTTTGTTATCGAATTGAATTATCCTGAAGTATTCTAAAGCTAAGTACCCCCTTGGGGATCCTTTTTTCTTGCTCTAACTGATGTCAGAAAAAGTTAACAATTGTCTTGCCTGTGGAAAGCAAATACCACACCGACATTTTCATTCTTGTTGCGTCACCTGTTTAGACCCAGACCACACGTCCCTTGCTGTCGGTTTTGTGCCTTTTTCAACGCCTGAATTATTCGTCGTCGGGCCCTTATTGTTGCTAAATACTTTTGTTCTCCGTATTCTGAGATGGCTTCAGTAAGCCATCTGACTACCGATCTACCGAAAAAATGTAAGGATAAAGACAGAGACAGACCGCACAGGTCCAAAACTGACAGCAACGCTTTCGTTAAGCTAGTCGCCAGTTTGCCAGTACTCAGTGAGGTGCTTTCACAGCCTCTGATGCCCGCTTCAGTGGATTCACAGGCCTCTACCGAGACCCTTTCAGAGTCCGGTATGCCATAAGACTCTTCTTCGACGGAACCTGCGGTTGTCTTTACCTTGCATGGGTCTGGAGCCGTTGAGCAGGCACCAGCTTCTGAGGAAGTTTTTCGCACTACCGATATTTGACACAAACCGATGACTTATTTCGCATCTTCAGTTCTGTCTAAAACTACTGAGTTTCTAAGGCCAGTATGTGCTACACTTAAAAAAAAAAAAAACGATGACCCAAACTCATGCACCTGCTTCCTTGCCGCAACATCAAATGCTTAAAATGGCAGAAGACCTTATGTTGATTAGGGGAAGTCAGCCTTCCCCTACTAAGAGAAAGAGACCTGTCCCCAGCAGCTTTAACAGACCAAGTGTCTGACGACTCTGACCTATCTGATTATGAAGACATGCCTTTATCTGCTTATGAGGATTCAGATGAATCTATTCCCTCTGCTTCTCCTCCAGAGGATTTTTCTTTTGGGGAAACCTTACATACTTTAAGAGAACATTTCCACTGGGAATGCCAAGACTATCCTCAGTCCAAAAAGAGACTCAGAGAATTTCTAGACTTGCCACAACATAGACCTTTAGCAATACCTCCAGTCCTGAATTTTGTGGATGGTGTCTTTATGGAATCCAGTTTAACTCCTGATATTTTACCCCCTGCTCCTAGGAAACCAGACAGGTCCTAGAGAGTACCTGACTCACAAATTCCTTTTCAGAAATCCTACTGCTGACCCAGAGGTCCTCTCCCAATGGCCTAAAAGTATCAAAGCAACTACAGCCAAGAATCCCATCCCTTCGGACAGGGACTCCAGAGCTTTAGACAGATGGGGTAAGAAAGTATACACCTCTTCACCATTAGGGCTTTGAATTGCCAGTTTCACATGCTGAAGTACCAACAACATATTATGGAACTTAAGCAAAAAATAGCTACCTTTACGGACTGTGCAGAAAATAAAGAATTACAAGAGCTTATGCATTCTGCAAGCCAAGTCAGCAAGCACACATTGCAGTGTGGCTTTGACTCTCTAGAAGCATCTTGCAGGGCAGCAGGCACTGGTTCTGTACTGAGAAGGCATGCTTGGCTTAAGGAGCAAACCTTGCCAGACCATGTCAAATCAAAATTACTAGACACTCCTTTGAATAAGGACAATCTGTTTGGCACCAGATCAGAAGAGGCTCTTAAAAAGATGGAAGAAAAAGCTAAATCTATGCAGACAGACAAAATTTTCTTGCAAGTACAGCCTCTTAGATTCAGTAGGCATTGCCCCTCGAAACATTGGTCCTCTCCAGACCCCTCAAGGCCATCTCAAACTAGACCCAGGGGAAACAGACCCCCCAGACTACAGTCTCAGGGTATGCAGAGATCTAAGCAATGGAGTGCCTCCACTTCAAAAACAGGTAGTGCTAAGCCACCCCCTTACAGGAAGAATTCACAAAGACTTCTAAACTCCACTCCCCACCTCTGCCCAACTACTTGTGCCCCTAGGAGGAAAACCTGCCCATCATGCAAAACAAATGGACTTCCTTCACCAAAGACCGATGGGTCCTCAACATTATATCCCAGGGGTATAAATTTTACTTCCACTCACTGCCCAACCCCAAAAGGGTTCCCAGACCTTCCTCCAAACCAGTGGGCAGAGGCAAAAAACCAAGTTCAATCCCTGCTGTATATAAGGGCAATTCAGCCTGTTCCTGTGGAACAGATAGGTCAAGGGTTCTATTGCAGACTTTTCCTGGTACCCAGAAAAGAGGGCACTTGGCGCCCAATCCTAGATCTTTTCATCCTAAACACCTTACTGGTGGTACCAAAATTCAGAATGCTCACCCTGCAGCATTTTCTTCCTATGCTGGCCAAAGATGCCTGGTTAGCTACCCTAGACTTAAAAGAAGCCTATCTGCACATCCCTATAAGGGACTCATGCAGGAAATATCTACGCTTCAGGGCAGGATCTATGCATTATCAGTTCTCTGCACTTCCCTTTGGCTTATCCACTGCTCCCAGAGTATTCACAAAATGCCTGGCTCCAGCAATTGCCTACTACATACAGAGGAAAATTTAAATTTACCCGTACTTGGATGACTGCCTGGTCCAGGCAGACAGCCAGGAAATGCTGTTGCAGCACTTGATATTTGTAAAAAAAAATCTAACCTCCCTGGGGTACACCATCAACGAAAAGAAATCAAAACTAGTCCCCAGTCAAAAGATTGTATTCCTGGGAGCAAGCTTGGACACAGCATCCCAGATGGCATTCTTTACACCAGAAAAACAAGTCTGTCTGACAGACTACTGCAGTCAAATGGTCACCAGAACCGAGCTGTCCGCAGGGAAAATCCTGCAGGCCCTAGGGTTCATGGCCTCATGCATCCTACTAATTCCATATGCCAGACTGCATATGAGGAAACTTCAGTGGTACTTAAAAAATCTTTGGTGCCAACATTCTCTGGACCTAGAAACCGTCATTCCTATCATACCTTGTCTAAGGACAGAGTTTCTTTGGTGAGCAGCAGCATGCAACCACAACAAGGGACTACCCTTTACTCGATCCCACGCCACACAGACTCTAACCACAGACGCATCAGATTATGCTTGGGGGGGGGGGGCACACTTGGACGACAAGTGCATTCAGGGCCACTGGAGCCCAAGTCAAATTCATCTGTACATAAACCAAAAAGAGATACTAGCTGTGCAGCACGCTCTAACAGCTTTCAGATCCCTACTCTCACCAGGACCCCTGCTAATAAAAACAGACAACACCACAGTTATGTGGTACATCAACAAGCAGGGGGGAAACACACTTTTACCCACTCTGCAGGCTAGCCATGGCCCTGTGGAACACGGCCTTGGACATATAGGTCCAGCTGCAAGCTCAATTCCTGCCAGGCAAACAAAACACACTGGCAGACGACTTAAGCAGAAATCTCCTAGACCCACACGAGTGGCAGCTAGAGCCCAGAACCTTCAGCCTTCTGATTCAGAAATGAGGGACCCCAGAGGTGGATCTCTTTGCCTCCCCCTGCAGTCATCAGCTCAGCAAATTCTGCACCAGTACACCTCACAGCACGGCCTGGAAAGTGGATGCCCTATCCTTCCAGTGGGTAAACCTCTCAATCTATGCATTCCCGCTCTGCCCCTTCTCTCAAGAATATTGCTCAAGATAAGACAGGACAGACCAAGGACAGTTCTGATTGTCCCGGACTGGCCATGCCAGCACTGGTACCCACTCCTGTGCAGCCTGTTGCTGGTGCCACCCTGGCACCTATCCCAAAACCCCACTCTGCTCACTCAGCAAGGGGGACAGATCTTGCATCCGCAACTGCAAACCCTAAATCTTGCAGCCTGGCCTAATCCTTGAATTCTCTCCCAGTGACCAGCCTAAGCAAGCAGGTACTGGATGTCATTCTTGAAGCCAGAAGACCCAGTACAAGGAAATCCTATGCTGATAAGTGGAAAAGGTATTGCTCCTGGATTCAGTCTAAAGGAGAGGACACCTCTACCCTCCCTACCTCTATTGCTGGATTACTTAGCAGATCTACTCCACAGAGGCCTAGCCTTTTCCTCCGTTAAGATCCATGCCTCTGCCATCTCGGCTCATTACAACTCTGAGCCACCCATATTCTCTCACCCTCTCATCAAACAGTTCCTGAGAAGGGCAAACAACTTAAGGCCACCAAGGAGCGCACCCACCCCTGCTTGGGACCTTAACTTTGTACTGGAAAAGCTCACACTGCCCCCTTTTTGAGCCTGCAGCATCAGCAGACTTAAAATTCCTGTCTTAGAAAACAGCATTGCTCCTGGCCATCACTTCAGCAAAAAGTGTCTGAGCTACAAGCACTTATAGCCGTGGAATCCTTCATAATTTTTTTCATTCTGACAGTATCTCCCTCAGGAATAATCCTTCCTTAATGCCCAAAGTGGTGTCCAGTGTGGCTCTCAACCAATCTATCCATTTGCCAGCCTTCTTCCCTAATCCTCAAAATAAAGGGGAAAGGATCCTGAACTCTTTGGACGTGCACAGACAGCTCAGATTCTACCTGGATAGGACTAAGCCCTTCAGGAAATCTGACCAGTTACTACTCAAGCTTTGCACCAGGGACAAAGGGCAAGGCCATTTCAAAACAGACAGTTTCCAAGTGGATAGCACACTGTATTCATTTCTGCTACAAACACCATGGATAACCAACCCCTCAGGGGTCAGAACACATTCCACTAGGGCAACTTCTACCTCTACAGCATTCCTCAGGGGAGTCCCTACAAGGGACAATCTGGAGACTGCTACCTGGAGTTCTGTACACACATTCACCAAGCATTACCACCTGCCTATATTTTCCAAATCCAGGGCGGGTTTTGCAACTGCAGTCCTGCAGGGCATACTAGCCAGCCCAAACTCTTCTTGACTGCCTCCACCCTTTCTACAGCTTTGGGAATCAACCCAAGTGTGATGATTGCAACAGTGAAACACGAAGAACATAGTACAGTTGTGTACACTTACCATAAATGTAGATGTTCAAGTGTATTCACTGTTGCAGTCCTGGTTTCCCTCCCTCCAGCCCCCTTCTCTCTCACATCTCTGTGTATACTACTCACACCTTACAGGGGTATTGGTATTTACTTTTTACTAGTGGAGTTTTTTCCACTATAACTTAGCTCCCTGTTGGGGGACTCCTGACATTTGGGGCAAGAAAAACTAATGTAATGGCGTTGGCTGCCCGTTTTTATACCCCTGATGTCAGACCTGGAGCGACAGCAACCGACACAGAAATACTAAGTCTGTGGTATTCAGGCTGACTGAGGGCTACCTGCAGGCAGATAACCCAAGTGTGATGACTGCAACAATGAATACACTCGAACATCTACATTTATGGTAAGTGTACACAACTGTACTTTCTGATTCTTAGGATTCTGGGAGAGGCATGAAGATTTAGTATGCCTAGAAAGGTGGTATTAAAGTAGGAAACTGCCTCGTTTAATTCCAGATATTTCAGGGGTGCCCAGTCACAATGTTTTAGTTCTATGATGAAGTTGATGGGGTTAAAGTTATTTTTGCTTCTGATGGTATGGTAGACAGTACTCTTTGGATTATGATTACGTTGATGCAGTAGAAATGTTGGCAGGTGGTTACTTAGACCATCTGGAAGACATCCTGCAAGAGTGGGGTGGCTTGATTTTATTAGTTAGAATCCAGTTTAGGATTGATTCTTTTGTTATTTGCCTTGTCAATTCTTGTAGGTGTTTGAATGGTTTGGGTAAAGCTTTGGAGGTTAATATGTTTTGTAGGGATGGGGGAGTTGCAGAATAGTCAATCTATATTGAAATCACCCAGAATGATGGTTTCGTTTTGGAGAGATAAACATGACCAATGAAGTAAGTTTTCTAGAGTAGATATATTGTTGCAGGGAGGTATGTAGCATCCAGTTATGTTTATTAGTTTATGGGAGTTGAGTTTCAGTTGGGTGAACAGTATTTCAGCATTATCCACAGAGAGATAATTTATGCTTAATGACTGCACTGTGAGGTTATTCTTATAGTATAGCAATGCCACCACCTTTTTTGTCCTTTCTTTCTTTCCTTAGGATGTTGTATCTTGGAGGGATAACTTCATTGTCACTGATGTGTGGCTTAAGCCAAGTTTCAGTTATGACAGCTATGTCTGGCAACTATAATGAAAGGCGGGTCTATATTGAAAGCGCGAAAGCCCTAGTCACCGAATACATAAACACCAACACATATTCCGCCAACCGCGAATACACCTAACGCCCTAAACCACAAAATTCAAAAACTCGAACCGTCATAGTTGTCCCACCCCCACTACCCGCTGCATACTACCTACCCAAACTAAATAAACCACATATTCTAACCCTAAACTAAACCCTACTTCTAACCCTACACTAAATCTCACCCTAACCCTAAGGTCCATAACTATCGGACACTTAACTTACAGAGCTATACTGCAGAAGGGCCAACCATGACGATTCAACGTTTCGGATTTCACACTTCAGGACAATTGATGTTTTCGCTGTTCGATGAAGATGTGTTGGCATTTACGTATTCGGATAAGTACACCTTCGAGCTTCTAATGGGGACCCTGACAGAAATGCATGTAGATCATGGATTTTGTTTGAGATACTTCTACAGTTTATTTAGAAAGAGTAGGTCAGTTGCTTTCCTAGGGGTTTGATTTAAGCTATTGGGGAGATGGAGAATGTGAGGTGTGGGAAAGTTTGAAGGAGTAGCTGGTCCAGGGTTAGGATGTATATCCTCACAGCGAGATAATTTAGAGCAATGTAGATAATGGTTTGTGAGAGTTTTGAGATTTGTTTATTAAATTTGAGGGAGGGTTTGGGATAGTTAGGATGATGTAGTATTTTAAAGAAGTAATCGGTAGGTGATAGGGTGAGGATTGAAAAGTGAGATTAACTAGTATGGTGGTGAAAAGTAGCAGTAGTTGTATACTGTGAAATTACATGTAGGTAGGTACTAGAGATGAGAGCAGTCCTACTTGTGTTGTATGCCTTTCAAGATGCTCTCCTTCTAGGGAATGTTGCAGTTCAGACTGTCAAAATGTCTGTAGTCTGGTACATCAGCAGACAAGGTGGAGCTTGATCTTATCCCATCTACAGAGAGGCCATGAGAGTGCGGGAATGGGCCATGTTGCAGTATTCTGACTGTGGGATTCTCTGCCTCAAGCTACCCGAATGTCAGCTCCTTTGCAAAAGCTTAAGCCTGTTTTTTGCTAGTGTGTGGAACGTCACACGCAGGGTCATAAACCAGGGGCCTTAAACGTGATGTCTGCACGCACAGACCTCAGAATGTGTCTGCCGCAGTCGAACATCAGATCGATCGCTTCGCTCTGTTGTCTTCGTGATATCTAAAGATAAGTACCCCCTTGGGGAAAATTTTATTTTTTACTTGAGCTTAGGTTGTTGCTCGTTTCTTAGCCGATTTCTGCTAGGAAGGGGAAATGTAGGTGCCGACATCAAATCCCGCACGAAGATACCCACAGACTTTGCGTGTTCTGTTTAGGCCAGGAACACGACCGTACCACCTGTAGCATCTGCCAGTCATTCATGCCAAAAACTCTCCATAGTCATCTGGCAGCCCTAAATCTGTACCTCGAGAATCAGAGGTTAAAATGATTAGCCCTATGTATGGATCCAGAGTCAGCCATTTAGGTGGAGCAGCCACCTAAAAAGAAGGCCAAAGTTTCAAGGCCTACCACTTCTGCCCCTCTGTTATCAGACACCCAGCCAACCACTAGTTTAGGGGTTGAGGGACATCAGTTGGAACCGTCTTCAGCGACTACCCTTGAGGAAGTCGCTTCTGAAGCATGGGTAGGCACATCCTCAGAGGTTATTCCGACATCGGCTACAGCAGAGGTCGAGGGGGAACCAGGCTGCACCAGACGACCTTCCAAGGTCCAGAAATCCGAAACCTCACTCTTAGGTCACATCCCTGAAATTAGGCCCTCCATTTCAGCAAAATCAAATCCTCTGTAGAGGAAACAAAGGACTAAACACTTGGCTCCTTACCAGACTGACACAACTCCTCCCAGTCCTTGCTGCAGGCCTTTATGGCTCTTAGGCCTTCACCATCCACAGCTGCCACACTGCCTGTCCTCAGCCCCAGCTGTCTCCATCCTTCCTACCCACACCCAGGAAGAAAATTCTTCTGATGAGTCAGTCACCTACTCCTGTCAAATAACTTCCTCTTTGGACTACCACTCCTCAGATGAGGACTCCCTGGAGGGGTAGCCCCCCCCCCCCCGAGGACATTACCTTTGGGGAAACTATCGCTAAAATGAGGGAATACTTCAAATGACAGAAGTCCAAAAAAATTATTTTGACTTACTACAAGTGGACTCGCCCTCCCCCTCAGCTATCCTTCCCATGATTCCAGCCTACCTGGATACCTTTACTTCAGCTTCTAAGGCTCCAGAATCTCAACCTCCAGCTCCCAAGTGACCAGACTGCTTTTATATGGTCCATGATGAGCACAATTTCCTTATAAACCCTCCCCCCTTGACATATCCTGGGGTTATTGCAGTGTCTCCTGATGAACAGTCCAGACTTGTACCTTCTTCCTCCCCCCCTTACCATCAGACAAGGACAACAAGATCATGGACAGGCTGGGGAAAAAGATACATACTTCTTGCACACTAGCCTTCAGGGCAATCAGCTAACCAGACCCATATGGTCAAATATGCCCTAGAGTTGGTTTCACATGCTTCCTATGATGCAGCTGAGATTTCAGCTTCTGTTCTGCACATATATTCTTGGATTAGGCTACAGCCCCTGCCTGAAGACTTTAAAACCAACACATACTGCATGCGCCTTTGGATAACAAATTCCTGTTTGGCAAGCAGTCAGCTGAACTGTTTAAAAGCCTACAAGAAAAAAATAAGGAGCTCCAGGACTTAAAGCATGTACTGGTCTTTCCAATACCAAAATTTTGCAGAAATTACCCAGCCAAAACGTCATTTGTCAGGAAACCCCCTGCTCCAACCTCCTCCTCCACTTCCAGACACAGGAAAGGCTCCAGGAAGGCTCCCTCCCCGCCTCCCAGTAGACAACCCTGTCAAGACAGGAACAACAATGCATGACAGCCTCAGCCACCTTCCCTGCTCATCCTGCCTCTCTCACTGTCTTCCCCTCTGATAAAAGATCACTACAGACCACTGGGCCCTGGCAATAGTGGAAAAAAGATACTTCATGTCATGGCAAGAAAAACCCATACCACTAGGCATCCCCTTCCCTCCAAAGAACCAACTTCACCTAATTCCACAGGTTGTCCAAGACCTTCTTGCCCAAGGGACCATAGAAACTGTTCCCCCCAGGCCAAAAAGGAAGAGGGTTTTACTCCAGGTTATTCCTGGTGCTAAAAACGGACAGCCCTTGGTGGCCCATCCTAGATCTGTCCTTCCTAAACATCTTTCTTAAGGTGCCTTCCTTCATAGTGCTATCTGTTCAAAACCTGCTTCCACTATCGCCACCCAAAGCTTTCATGGCCACTTTGGACCTGAAGGAGGCATACCTTCTCATACCTATCCATCCAAACCACAGGAAGTGTCTGCACTTTGCTGGACCCTCCTCACACTTTCAATTCACTGCCTTGCCCTTTAGTTTATTCACTACACCAAGAGTCTTCACAAAATGCCTAGTCCTATCAGTAGCCTACTGCAGAACAAAGGGCATTCAGATTTACCCCTACCTTGACAACTACCTCATTCTAGCAGAAGGGGAGGTCACCCTCAAAGATTATCTTCTCTTCTCCATGTCCCTTCTCTGTAGTTTAGGATTCACCCTCAACCTTGCAAAATCATCTCTCTCCAGTAGGACAGAATTTTCCTAGGCTGCAGAATCAGGACCGACTTGATGAAGGCCTTCCTCCCTCAGGACAAGATCTTCTTCTTAGTCACTCATTTCCAAGACCCTCCTGCAAGTCAACTACCTGTCAGCCAAGAACTTCATGCATTTCCTAGGTCCCATGACAGCTACAATCCTATGTTGCCCCTGGCCAAGGCTGCACATGAGGACGTTCCAGTGGTATCTGTAGAATGTCTGATTTTAACACAGCCACCCCATGGACTTTCAGTTATCATTCCTACCATGCCTGAAAACAGAACTGAGGTGGTGCATCCAGCATGTGCAACTAAACCCAGGCCTGACCCTGCAAACCCCCATGCAAATACAGTCCATACACATAGATGCCTCTGATCTAGGCTGGGGTGCAACTATGAATGGCCTCAGAGTGCAAGCCTTATGGGAGTCCTCCCTCCAGAAAAAGTACATCAACATAAGGGAGATGACTATAGTCCACCTAGCCCTACAGGCCTTTCTCCCTCTCATGCAACCTGGACCCCTACAATTCTTCACAGACAACACTACTGTGATGTGGTACATCAGCAAACTGAGGGACCAGGTCTTATCTGCTCTGCCAACTAGCAATGCAGGTATGGGAATTAGCCTCTCAGAACAACATATTGCTGCAGGCAGTTTATATTCTGTCCCAGGACAACCATCAGGCAGATGCCTCAGCAGATCATTCTCTCTGCATCATGAATGGATGTTGCACAGAGATGTCTTCTTAGACATTATCCACCAGTGGGACACACCTCAAATAGACCTATTTGCCTCCCCTCAGAACAGTTACTACTTTTTGTACCAAGGATCCCTCCCCACAAACTTGGTGAGTGGATGCCTTCACCACCTCTTGGAAGAGACTGTCCCTTATGCCTTTCCTCCCTTCCTGCTCATTCAGAAAGTCCTCCTAAAAATCAGGAGTAACAAGCCAGAAATCTTGCCAGTGACTCCCTATTGGCCAAGGCAGCATTGGTTCCCCCTTTTTCAATCTCTTGCCAAGAACAATCACCACAGTTTGCCTCACAGGGTGGACCTGCTCACACAACAGAAGGGATCTCTGATTCAACCACACCTAGAGATTTTCTGCTTGACCCTTTGGGTGATAAACTTTTGATCCCCTTCAGACACTGCTACACTGAGGACGTGCTATCTATCCTCCTGGAGGCCAGGAAACCCAGTACCAGGAGGTCCTATGTTTCCAAATGGAAAAGGTTCGCCAAATGGTGTCTCCAGAGGCATAAGGATCCCTTCCAAATGTATGTTTCTCTAGTCCAAGACTGTGGTTGAGCTCTTAAAATCAGACCTTTCATGTTCTTCAGTCAAGGTCCACTTATCTGCCATTTCTGCCTGCTTTACATATTGACCCACCTCTGATTTCCAGATTGGACGTCAGACTATTCTTAAAAGGTATTTCTCCACAGTAGGCCACCAAATAAACCTATGTCTCCTCCTTTGGACCTAAACTATGTGCTAGAAAAAACAACTATTGCTCCCTTTGAGCCAGCTGGCACTGTTTCTCTACAGATGTGCACATGGAAAACTGTCCTACTAGTACCCCTTACCTCAGCCAGAAGGGTTTCAGAATTACAAGCACTAATGGCATCCCCACCCTACACTATCTTACACAACGATAGGGTGACCCTGCGCACCATTTCCTCCTTCATGTCCAAAATGGTCAATGAGCTGCTGTTCAATCAATCAGTTCACTTCCCCACCTTCATTCCTTCTGAGAATGACAGTGAGACAATACTTCACTCCATTGATGTCCACAAGCAACTAAGGTTCTATTTGGACAAAACCAGAAGTTTCAGAAAGACAAACAGCTTTTTGTGTCCTACCACCACATGGCCCTGGGCAAGGCATTGTCCAAACAAACTATTTCCTGCTGGATAAGGAAAACTATCACCTTTTGCTGCTCCTACCATGGGAAACAATTACCTCATGGGGTCAGGGCACACACTACAAGAGCTGTGGCTTCCTCAAGGGCCTAGACACAACTACCATTCTTGAGGCAGCTACATAATCCTTTGTTCATACCTTCGCCAAACATTACAAATTGGACCGTATCTCCAGAGTCAGGGCATGATTTGCAAGGGTAGTTCTGCAGGGATTCCTGGAATCTGCAACAGCTTCCACCAACCTTCCTCCTCTTTGAGCTGTGTTACTTTCCCACAGTCAGAATACTACAACATGGGAATAGAATGACATAGAACAGTTGTGTAAAATCTTACCATAACCAGAGATGTCCTTCTCTTCCATGTTGCAGTATTCCTTCCCTCCCACCTGTCCCCCTTCATTGCATTTAACCTGTCTAGAGGACATCTTTTGGCACCACTTAGACTGTTGTCTGACTGGGCAGTCAATTCTGAGGTTTGTGCATGCAGATGTCACATTTAAGGCCCCTGGCTTATGGCCCTGCATGTGACTTCCCACGCACTAGCAGCAACAAGGCTTAAGCTTTTCCATAGGAGCAGATGTTTGGGTCACCTGAGGCTGAGAATCCCACAGTCAGAATACTGCAACATGGAAGAGAAGGGACATCTATGGTTATGCTAAGATTTTGCACAACTATTCCATCTCATCAGACCAGTTTCTAATTTCAGTGCACATTCTGGGGAAAACTAAGCAGAGTCGAGCAGAATACTTCATTATCCCTTTTTAAGTGCAACCTGGATAACTGGATGAGAAACAGAAAATACACCCGTGTCCCTGCTGGACAGGGGCTTTGGGAGCTGACATGTCTAAACATGGTCTAAACTCTTGGCTAGGCTTATAAGGACCTCAGGGCCAATAGCCTAGTAACTTCCTATGGTCATATGAACCAACATACTAGCGGACACACTAAGCAGGTCCATCTTGATGCCTCACAAGTGGTCTCTCAGTCTGTGGTAAAAATGATCTTCTATCATTAGGGCCAATCTTGCTGGAACCTCTTTGGGACCCCCCACAACAACAAGTGGAGCAGGTACTTTGCTCTTATCCCCCATCAGGGGGAGAAACGGAGAGATGCTGTAGACTGTGCTTAACCCCCCCCCCCTCCCTTGATTCCAAAATTTCTGCAGAAATCAAGTTGACTGAAGAGCTCAATAATCCTCATTGTCCCTATCTGGCCTCGACAAGTATGGTTCCCCTTCCTACGTTCTCATCTTTGTTATCTTCCATGGATTCTGGAAGCAACTCCTGATCTCCTCTCTCACCCGTCTGGGATCTAGCATCCCAACATACAGGCCCTCAAACTAATGGCATGGTTTCTTTACTTCCTTTAATGGTTAGACAGCCCAGGCTGTCTTCCCCTGTACACACCTTTATTTTGGCTTCTCAAAAATAATCTACTACGAAGTATACTAGAGAAAGTGGAAAGATTCTCTTTTTGGGGTTTTAATAATGAGCTAGACCCTTTCTCTGCTCCAATTTCTGAGGTTCTTCAATTTTTAGCAACTGTTTTTAAAGAAGAGCAAGTTTCACTGTGATTAAACTTCAACTGGCAACAATTTCTAATTTTCACACGGGGGATAGAAATTTTTCATTCGCTTCATCCAGATTTTGCAAGGGTGTTCTGAAAGGTATTTTTCCTGTAAGACCACCAGTAAAGGATCTCTCACCTCCTTGGGATCTAACAGTTGTGCTATTAGGCCTACTCAAAAGCCTTTTGAACCTTCAGCTAAAACTGATTTAAAGTTCCTTTCATGGAAAACAGTTTTCTTAGTAGCCATTACTTCTTCAAAGAGAATATCATGAACACCAGGCTATTTCTTCTAAAACCTCTTACGTCATTTTTCATAAAGATATGGTTACTTTAAGAACAAACCCTTCTTTTTACCAAAAGTGGTTTCTAAAAATAACATTAATCAGTCCATTTGTTTACCAGTCTTCTTTCCAAATTTTTCAAGTGAGGGGAGAATACATGCTTCATCTCCCCGATGTACAAAGACAATTACATTTTTATCTTCACAGGACTGATCAAGTTAGAAAATCAGATCAACTCTTTGTCTCTCTCACCAAAAAGACTGGGTTGTCCAGTCTCTAAAGTCACTCTAGCCAAATGCATTACAGACTATTTCTTGAATTTATTCTCAGCAAGGCAAGACCTTACCTAAATCTCCCAAGGCTCATTCAACCAGTTCCATGACTGCTTCATCTGCTTTTTGGTCAAGAGCATTTACTGATGTTTGTGCTGCAGCCACATGGTCCATTGCTCATATCTTTGTTACTCATTACAAATTGGATATCTCTAGAAACAGAGCCACCTTTGGTTTGGTGGTACTCCAGAATATCCATCCATGAAGGTCACCCAAGATCAGCATAGCTGGGGACTCTGTCCCGTGGGTTGAGAAGGAATGAAAAAACATCATCACCCATAACTGTGTCTGTTGTCCATTTTCATTTTTCCTCAACTCCCCTCCCATCCAAATCCCCCATACATTTTTTCTGGAGAAATCTGTTGGATTGTCTTTGGAACCTACAGTTCTGGGTTTGAGCCCTTCCTTCCTTTCTCTATCAGCTATACCTGTCTTTGTTTAGCTATAGGGTTATATGGCAACAGACTTGATCTGAGGTACTCAGGATGGAATTGTGCATTATGGGTAGAGCCCAAGAGCTGAATCAGAAGTATGTGGCCAAGTTGTATCCGAGGATCTGATCCGAACTCATGGATTGAGGAAGGATGAAAATGGATAACACAGATGCCTAGTTATGGTGAGTACATAACTTTTAATTTCAGCATGTCTGCCCATGGATCCTCCTGTTTCAATGTAGTGTCATGTCAAAATGTTCTTGAAAGGGGTTTTGCATAAGAGCCCTCCATGAAAACTGGTGGCCCCTCCTTGAGATCTTAATTTTGTGTTAGATAAGCTAACCCGTGCTCCATTTGAACCAGCTGCTGACATGAGGTTCTTAACATGAAAAACAGTTTTACTGATTGCTCTGGCCTCTGCAAGAAGGGCATCTGAGTTGCAAGCTGTTATTGTGACTCAGCCTTATTTCATTTTCTATAGGGACAGGGTTTCTTTGACAATAATCCTTCTTTTATGCCTAAAGTGATATCAGAATTTACTTTAAGCTAGACTATCCATCTCCCAGTTTTCTGTCCTGACTGAAAAATGAGGGGAAAAAGGATACTCCATACCTTTAATGCCCACAGACAACTCTGGTGCTATCTTGACACAACTAAATCTTTCAGACCTTCGGATCAGTTAAAAATTTCTTGTGAAAGTATTTCCAAATGGTTGTTTAAGGCAATTACATTTTGTTATCTCTTCCAGGCAGGGTCGAGGCCCATTCTGACAGGGCCTTGGCTTCATCTATCACTTTTTGGAAAGGGTTGGATTCTAGAAGTATTCTAGAAGCTGCTAGCTTGTTCTGTATACATACTTTTACAAAACACTACAAGCTTGATTCCTTCTGTAGAGCCAGATCAATTTTTGCTAGAACCATTCTACATGGGCTTCTGGAATTTTCTCCTTCCAGCTCCCAAATGTAGGTAGCTATGGTAATCTACCCGTATAGCTAAGACTGGTGTAGGAAGTGATCAATATATAAATCAGTACAGTTTTGTAAGTTGAATTTACCGTAACAGTAGATGTTTGAATGATCACTGCTGCAGTAACTGCTCCCTCCATCCATTCCCACATCCTTTTTTGGTGTGTTTTTTTATGCCAGGGTGTGAACATTTATTTTTGATGATCCTAGCATTGTACTTTCAGGGCTCAGCCTCCCTCTGTCTTCTGGTAGGAAAGCTTTGAAGGGCTTCACATAACTTGTCTTTTAGTCAGCTCAGCTCTAGTTACTACTTTTGGCAAGTGGAAGGTTCCCTGAAGCTTAGAAGCTGGCTGGCTGTTATATTCTTGACAGGATGTAACCCATATAGCTAAGGTTACTGCAGCAGTGATCATTTGAACATCGACTGTTATAGCAAATTCAGTTTACACAGCTGTTCTTTTTTGACTTCAGATAGTTCACTGAGAAGCATGTGGCTGCATGTCAGGTAATCTGTGCTGCCCTACTGCAACTTGACAAACCTTGTTTCTTAAGCAACCTCCTCCATTTAAGAGGAGAAGTGCCATCCCTAGACCTGTCCTCCAACTTGGATGTGACCAAAGATGAGGACTTAGCTTTTGTTACCCAAATCACTCATGGCTCAACTGTGGTGCTGATAGTGATTAGTCTTTGTCTTCTGGTCCCCTCAAAGATATACCCTTTGGGAAAGCATAGTAAGTAATCACTGAACATATTAAATGGAGTATCAAATTGCTGTATGACTCATAAATGCTGTCTGGATTTTAGGAAAACGAAGCCAAGATAGCTGCTATTCTTTCTTTTGTACAGGCTGTCAAGAATGCCTCACCAGTGCACATCTGATACCTAGGAAACCTGACTGTTCTTTAGAGAGCTGAAGAGAGAACCAAGTATTTATACAAAATCCTGATGGCTGGCCTGTTGTAATTTCTTAGGACAGGGCTAAATAATCTAAGTTGACACCTGTTAATAACCTCCTACGAAATGATGGGGATTTGTATCCTGAGCAGTTTGGTAAGAAGATGTTCTTCGTGCTTCACTGTTGCAGTCATTACATTTGGATAATCTGCTGGCAGGTTGCCCTCAGTCGGCCTGATTAACAAAGTCTTGGGTCCTGTGTTGGTTGCTGTCCCTTCTTCCATGACGTCAGGGGAATAAAACATGCTGCAGAAGCAGTTTGCAAGTGCCAGTCAGCCGACTCCTGAAATTTTCATTTTCAAGTTTCATAACCGAAGTCTTCAACTTAAAGCTAAGTACCCCATTGGGGAAACTTTTCTTGCTCCTTACCGATGTCAGTAAAAGTTAATAATTGCTTTACTTGTGGAAAGCAAATACCTCATAAAGATTTTCATCTGTACTGTATTCCTTGCCTAGGCCCTGACCACGATGTACCTTGCTGTCGGTTTTGTGCTTTATTTAATCAGTGCACTATCCATCGTCAGTACATTTTTGCCTCTAAATATTTCGGTTCTCAGTTTAGTTATCCGGAAATGACGTCGGTTAGCCATCCGACTACCGGGATTCCGAAAAAACGCAAAGGAAAAGACAGAGACAGGCCGTCGAGGTCCAAAACTGCCGGCGACGCTTCTCCTAAGCCAGTCGCCAGTTCGCCAGTACTCAGGTGCTTTCGCAGCCCCTGCTACCCGCTATTTCTGACTCGCAGGCCTCTACTGAGACCCACTCAGAGTTTGGTATACCGTGAGATGCTTCACCTATGGAACCTGCGGATGTCTGTACCTTGGATGGGTCCGGAGCTGCTGTGCAGGCACCGGCTTCTGAGGGTGTATTAAGGCCTACAGACTTGCATATTAAACCAATTCCACCTACTATACTAAGGCCTAAATCTCGATCTGTGTCTAAAAAACTTGACGCCCAGGTCACATGTTTAGGCCCCTATGCCTAAAAATCAAATGATCAAAATGGCTGAAGATCTTATTATTCAAATCAGGGGTAGTCAACCCCCCCCCCCCTTCTAAGAGGCCTAGGGCTGAGCTTGACTATGTATCTTCTGATCAGGACTCTGTTTCTTCTGATTCTTCTAATGACCTGGATTTGTCCATCCCTACTTATGAGGATCCTGATGCAGAGGATTCAATTCCCTCTGGTTCCCCCCCTGAGGATTTTTCTTTTGGGGAAACTTTACATACCTTAAGGGAGCATTTCCACTGGGAAAGTCAGGAATTTTCTGAATCAAAAAAAGAGGCTTAGGGATTTCCTTCTTCTACCTCAGCATAGGGCTTTGGCTCTACCTCATGTACTAGACATTGTTGATGATGTGTTTTCGGAATCCAGTATGGCCCTTGATTCCCTGCCTCCGGCTCCTAGTAAACCTGCCAGATACTACTGGGTTCCTGAGTCACACAAGTTCCTTTTCAAAAATCCTGTTGCGGATCCAGAAACTATTTTTCAGTGGCCCAAGGGCATTAAGGCTTCTACTGCTAAAAGTCCTACCCCTTCTGATAGAGACTCCAGGGCGCTGGATAGATGGGGTAAAAAGGTTTATACTTCTGCAACCTTGGCAATCAGGGCTTTAAACTGCCAATTTCATATCTTAAAATATCAACAACATGTTACTGGACTGCTTAAAGAGAAAATTATGTTGATTTCTGACTGTGTGAAAAATAAAGATTTACAGGATTGATTGCATTCTGCTGAACAAGTTGGAAAACGTACTTTGCAATGTGGTTTTGATTCCTTAGAGGCCTCTTGCAGGGCTGATGTGACTGGGTCTGTGCTTAGAAGGCATGCTTGGCTTAAGGAGCAATCTCTGCCTGATCATGTTAAAGCGAAATTGTTGGATGCTCCTTTAAATCAGGACCGCCTGTTTGGCAACAAGGCTGAAGAAGTTCTAAAAAAGATGGAAGATAAAGCTAAATCTATGCATACTGTAAAAGACTTCTTACAAGTGCAACCTCCAAGATTTAGTAGTCACTGGCCTACTAAGAATTGGTCCTTTCCAGCTCCTTCCAGATCCTCTAAAGCCAAACCCAGACACACCAAAAGCTCCAAGTTTCGGTACCAGGGGACTCTCAGAACTAAGCAATGGGGGGCCTCCACCTCTGAAAATAACAAGACCCCCACCATGGTAAACAGCCTCAAAGACTTTCCTTTAAAATTACCAAGCACTTACCTTTTAGCCGCCCCTTTGGGGGGAAAAATTGCTCTTCATGCAAAAAACTAGGAACTCATAACCCAGGACAAATGGGTTTTAAATATAGTGTCCCAGGGATACAGATTTCATTTCCACACGTTGCCAACACCAAACGGGTGGCCAGACCTGCCCCCAAATCAGTGGGATGAGGCTCAAAAACAAATACTTTCCCTCTTAAATATGGGGGCTATTTGGCCGGTACCAGAAGAGGAAAAGGGACAAGGTTTCTATTCCAGGCTTTTCCTGGTACCTAGAAAAGACAAATCATGGCGTCCAATTCTGGACCTGTCTGCTCTAAACACCTTTGGACATTTCAAAATTCAAGATGCTGACTCTTCACCAGTTACTACTTATGCTTGGCAAAGATGCCTGGTTGGCAACTCTAGATTTAAAAGAAGCTTACCTGCATATCCCAATCAGGGAATCTTGCAGAAGATACCTACGCTTCAAAGCAGGCTACTTGCATTATCAGTTCTCTGCACTGCCCTTTGGCTTGTCTACTGTGCCCAGGGTATTCACAAAGTGCCTGGCTCCAGTAATTACATTTTGCAGGCAAAGAAATATTCAGATATATTCATACCTGGACGATTGTCTAATTCAGGCAGAAAACCAGGCCATACGTCTAAATCATCTGGCGTTTGTAAAATGGGTTCTAACTTCTCTGGGGTACACCATAAACGAAAAGAAATCACAACTGGTACCTTCTCAACAGATTACATTCCTGGGTGCAAGCTTGAATACAACTGCCCAGATGGCTTTCCTCACGCCAGAAAAGCAAATTCATTTGGTAACTTACTTCAAACAAATGGCCACAAAAAACCTGCTTTCTGCAAGACAAATACTGCAAGCCATGGGGTTCATGGTCTCCTGCATTCTTCTAATTCCATATGCAAGATAGCATATGAGGAAACTATAGTGGCACTTAAAAAGTCTATGGAGTCAACATTGTCACAGCCTGGAAACAATGATTCCTATCATACCTTGCCTACGCCTGGAGTTCCTATGGTGGGCAGAGGCCTGCCACCAAAACAAGGGACTTCCATTCACACTTCCCCCTGCCACGCAAACCGTAACTACAGACGCATCAGACTATGCATGGGGGGGCTCACTTGGCAGGGAAGTGCATTCAGGGCAAATTGAACCCAAATCAAATGCACCTACATATCAAAAAGAAATGTTAGCTGTACAGAATGCTCTGATAGCCTTCAAGGACTACATTCTTCCAGGACAACTAATGGTAAAGACGGACAACACCATGGTCATGTGGTACATAAACAAGCAGGGGGTACACATTCCTACCCCCACTGCAGACTAACCATGGCATTGTGGAACACAGCCCTGAGCTACCAAGTGCATCTACAAGCTCAATTCCTGCCAAGAAAACTAAATACACTGACAGACGAACTAAGCAGAAACCTCATGGACCCACACGAGTGGAAACTGGAACTAAGGATTTTCAACATGTTGACAAGCAAATGCGGGGGCCCAATGTAGACCTGTTTGCCTCCCCGAAGAACTATCAATTGGACAAATTTTGCACAAGGATTCCCCACAAACAAGCTTGGAAAGTGGATGCTCTGTCTTTCAGCTGGAAAAACCTATCAGTTTATGCCTTTCCTCCTCTGCCTCTGCTCTCCAAAGTACTACTAAAGATCTAACAAGACAAACCAAGGACGATTTTGATTGCACCAGACTTGCCATGTCAACACTGCCCCCCCCCCTTGCGCAGTGTGTCACTGTTGGCCCCATGGCACTTGCCTCAGACTTCTACCCTGTTGTCTCGTCTCAGCGGTATTCTGCACCCTCAGCTTCAATCACTGAACGTAGCAGCCTGGCTAATTACCTAATCTCTCCTTTACCATCCCTCAGTAAACCAGTGATGGATATCATTTTAGAGGCAAGGAGGCCTAGTACTAGAAAATCTTATGCTGAAAAATGGAAAAGATTCTGTACCTGGTACCAATCTCAAGGGATGAGCACAGCAGTGCCCAATTTACCTCAGATTTTACAATACTTAACTGAGATGCTTCACAAGGGCCTGTCTTTCTACTCCTTCAAAATTCATGCCTCAGCCATTTCAGCTCATTACAACATAGAACCTCCCCTCTTCTCTCATCCACTGCTCAAGCAGTTCCTCAGAGGGGCCAAAAATTTACGACCACCCAGGAGAGCTCCAACCCCAGCCTGGGACCTTAACTTTGTATTGGAGAAACTAACTCTTCTTCCTTTTGAGCCAGCTGCAACTGCAGACTTAAAATTCCTTGGAAAACAGCTTTTCTTTTATCAATCACTTCAGCAAGAAGGGTATCTGAATTACAGGCCCTTATGACAGTGGAGCCTTTTTATCACCTTTTGTGCAGACACGGTGTCCCTCAGGACCAATCCCTCCTTCATGCCCAAGGTGGTATCCAGTGTGGCCCTTAATCAGTCCATTCATTTGCCAACCTTCTTTCCTAATACACAGAACAAAGGGGAATGGATACTGCACTCCTTAGATGTGCACAGACAACTTAGAGTCTATTTGGACAGGACTAAACCTCAAAGGAAATCTGGTGGCATTTGCTGCAGGGGCAGAGGGGAAAGCAATTTCAAAGCAAACCATTTCCAAATGGATAGGCCATTGTATTCATTTCTGTTACAAGCACCATGGAAAACCTATCCCACAGGGGATCAGACCACACTCAACCAGGGCTGCATCTACCTCTACAGCCTTTCTCAGAGGCGTCCCTACCGGGGACATCCTAGAAGCTGCTACCTGGAGTTCTTTATATACTTTCACCAAGCATTACTATCTGCCATTTTTCTCTAAATCCAGAGCTGGCTTTGCCACTGCAGTCTTGCAGGGCCTTTTGGCCGATCCTAATGCTATCTGAATTCCTCCTCCCATCCTTAGCTTTGGGAATCTACCCAAATGTGATGACTGCAACAGTGAAACATGAAGAACATAGTACAGTTGTGTACACTTACCATAAATGTAGATGTTGGAGTGTATTCACTGTTGCAGTCCTGGTTACCCTCCCACCTGCCCCCTTACTTCCTTTGGCTATACCTCTACTCTCCTTTACTATGCTCAAAAGCTTTTTGGTGTATTTGCTTTTTTGTTGGAAGTATAACCATGTACATTTATAGATTTAATTGCTTCCCATTAGGGGGGCACTTGACATCTGAGGAAAGAAACACTGATGTAATGGCGTCAGCTGTATGTTTTATACCCCCTGACTACCTGACATCACGGAAGAAGGGACAGCAACTGACGTAGGACCCAAGACTTTGTTATTCAGGCCGACTGAGGGCTACTGCAAGCAGATAACCCAAATGTGATGACTGCAACAGTGAATATACTCGAACATCTACATTTATGGTAAGTGTACACAACTGTACTTTCACAAGCAGTCTCGCCCTCCACCCAAAGGAATAAAGGGTTCTAAATGTGTGCCTCCAGCTAAGGCTACTTAAACCCTTACTCCTCAAAAACTCACTTGTCAGGATAAACCAGGTTCCATGTGACAGTATGCTTTCCCTTTCCCTCGGCCCAGTTCCCTTATCCCTCCATCTTTCCCTGTCCCTTCCAGATTGGTTAAAGATCACAACAGACTCTTGGGTTCTGTCCATTATCCGCAATGGATATTTCATGGTTTTGAAATCCTTTCCTCCCTTTTTGGGCATCCCTAGGCCTCCTTGGAAACATATTTTTTTCTTTTTTCAGAGGTGCTTCATTCTCTCTTAATGCACGGCACCTTTCATGCTTTGCCTCCTGTCCAGGTAGGAAGGGGTCTTTATTCCAGAATGTTTTTGGCTCCTAGAAAGGATGGCGGTTGGAGACCAGTTCTTGTCCTTTCCCAGCTCATCATCTTTCTCAAGATTCCTTCTTTTTGAATGTTGTCTCTTCGTATTCTTTTTCTACTTCTACCCTAGGCCTTTCTGGTCTTTCTGGATCTCAAAGATGCCTGCCTTCAGATCCCCATCCATTTGCTTTTCAGAAAATGTTTACATTTCTCTTCTTCCTCGCATTTTTAGTTCTCTGCTTTGCCCTTTGGCCTCTCTACTGCTCCAGGGAGATTCACCAATTGCCTTGCTCTTGTCATTGCCTTTTGCAGGATGAAAGGAATTTAGATCTTTCCGTATCTAGATGATCTGCTCATTCAAGCTTCTTCCCCCAGTGCTCTGCTTCAGGAACTGTGGTTTGCTATTTCCCTGTTCACAGTCTGGAATTCACCATAAACATCATGAAATCAGCTCTGATGTGTTTTCAGGGTCATATTTCCCTCATTTGTGTATGTACCAAGACTTCCAAGATGGCTGCACATTGAGTAACAGCTTACTTTCATCCCTCCCAGTATGAAAACAGAAACTCAGAAGAGACAGCCAGTGAACTTGTTTTTTTGCGTAAATGTCTAACTGACTAGTAAGTGCACTGCTAGGATGCCAGCAAAAAAGACATGCAGAGAACCTAAAAGAAATTCAGCCACAAAAGGTTAAGAAAAAACACTGACTGGGAAGAATTCTGCAGCTGTTAAACAAAAAGCAGTGCAAGCTCCAGCTTTGGTGCAAGACATGACTTCCAGTAAATATAGCAAGATGAACAGTCTCCACAGTGGAAAAACAAGTTTAATTGAAGAAATAAAAAAGCACCAACAGTTCCATAAGCGCTTTCGTCTCACTAGGGGAGATTTCATCAGATCTAGTAAGATGAAAGCGCTTATCGAACTGTTGGTGATTTTTATTTCTTCAATTAAACTTGTTTTTCCACTGTGGAGCCAGTTCATCTTGCTGTATGTACTAGTATTGTTATATACCACATTTCATGAATTATTCTGTTACTTCAGTAACCTAGGTGAAAAAAAAATAAGTCAAATGTACTCAGTGCTGATTAAAATAAGCTAAACACTGATGGAGTATATCAACTCACATAACAAAAGGCTGGATAAACCGGAAGAAGCTTTAAACAGATAATGTCCTTCTATTCCCATGTTGCAGTATTAAACGTACGAGTTTGCTCCTCTTACTTCATGATCGTCTGGCCAGTATACAAAAGTTTTCAGTCACTGTATGGTACGGGACGTTTGACGTGGCTCAAGGAATGTGGACCATAAAAGTGACGTCTGCACGCACCAGCCTTCAGAACTTCTCAGCCGCCAGTTGAACACCAGGTGTTCCCGCCTTCTCGGCCGTCGGATTAGAGAAATCAGATAAGTGCCCCATTAGGGAATCTTTCATTCCTTTTCCTTTATTCACTGCTTGTTCATGTCATCCAGAAAGGGCAAGAGTAAGTGCTGCCGTCAGATACCTCACAAAGAAGCCCACGATCAGTGCCTGTTTTGTTTGGGACGGTTGCACAACTACACGTCCTGCTCCATTTGTCAAGCATTCATGCCCAAGACTTTGTGCAGCCATCTGCACAGGCTTATTTTCTATTTAGAAAATCAAAGATTAAAACAAATAGCATTAGAAATGGAGAGCTTTTCTGATGTACCTATGGAACCGCAGAAAAAGAAAGCCAAGACTATGCTGCCTGCCTCTTCAGCTGCACCTCTAGCGTCTGACCCTCAGCTTGTGGATGATGTTTGCCTGGTAGAGGAGTGGGGCACTTCTGCCCCGGATATAGCAGGTACCTCCACGGACGCCACACAATCCCTCATGGAGGGCACGTCCATAGAGGCTTTACTGGCATTGGTTTCCAATGCCAGGGGAAGCCAGTGCTTTTCAGTAGGTCCGTCGGATGCCTCTAGTTCCTCACAGACTCCATGCCTTCCAACATTCAGAAGCCCACCAGGCCTCTTAAAAAGAAGCACATTTCTACTCCCACTGAAAGCATGCCCGACTGGTAGGCTTTCAGCTAAAGTCTGTTAAATGCCTTCATGGCCTTGCATCCCACCTCTGCAGGTACTACTAACATCCCTCCTCCAATTCTAAGACCAAGGCCTCATACCACAGACCCAGCTGTGAGGAAAGAGGAAGATCTGTCCGACTCTTCTTCAGAGGATTCTCTTTCCTACAGTTCGCAGCTTTCTTCTCCCTTGAGGTATGGTTCCCCAGAGGAAGAATCTGTTGACCCTGACTCTCCAGCTGAGGATTTGACTTTTGGGGAAACCATCTCCAAGATGAAAGAGCATTTCAAATGAGAGTTCTTTGAAATGACTGAGGTCCAAAAAACATATTACAACCTCATTCAGATGGACACCCCAAGCCCATCTGCAGTTCCCCCAGTCCTGCCTGCCTTCTTGGATGCCTTCTCCTCAGCATTCTTAAATTCTGATTCACAACCACCTGCCTCACGCAGGCCTGACCAACTTTACAAGTCCCTGAGGCTGCTAAATATCTCCTTAAGTGTCCACCAACAGACCCTGCCACCATCTCTATTTCCACAGATAAGGCATCTAAACTGTTACCCACCACCACTATCCTGCCTACTGACAGACAGCAAAACCATGGAGCATCTGAGTAAGAAAATCTACACCTCTGCCACCTTGTCTTTCAGGGCTACTAACTACCAGACACATATGGCTAAATATGCCTTATCACTCCTGGAAAATGCCTCCAAGGATTTGGCTGATACTCCAGATTGTGCTGCCAAAGTCTCACTGTCTTTCTTTCTGGCTCTCACCTCCCAGGTCACCAGGCATTCAATAAAGTGCAACTATGATGCTGCTGAGGCCTCAACAAGGTCAGCAGCTGCCTTAAGAAGGTACTCCTGGCTGTGCCTCCAGCCCCTTCCTAATGATTTCAGAGCAAAGCTGATTGACACCCCCTGGACAATACAGCCTTATTTAGAGCAAAAGTGGCAGATTTGTTTGTCACTTCAACAAAAGGGGAAAGAAACACAGGATTTGAAACACCCGCTAGTCCCTCCTATTCCTAAATTTCAAAGAAACTTCCCAGCTAAAACAGTTTATTAGGAAAACATTCTCGCCCTGCTGCTCCCTGTAGGCCTAGAAAAAACTACCAGAAAGCAACCCCCTCCAGCTAGAGCTACTCCTACCTCTAGCCAGAAGCCGTCCTTTCAAGATAGGGCAAGGTAGCATTTGACTAACTGCCAAACCTACAACCCCCGCCCCCTCCCTCACTCCGTCTGTCGGTTCTCCTCTCTCACTGTCTCCCTGTGTGGGCATCCATTACCTCAGACAAGTGGGTCCTTTCAATCCTTCAAAATGGGTGTTTCATGACCTGGCTGTTGCCCCCAAAGTGGAAAGGCATCCCACAACCTCCAAAATAACAACTACACCTCCTGCAAGCCAGTACTACAGGCACTGCTGGCTCAAGGCATCATAGAACCAGTGCCCCCACCGCAAAAGGAAGAGATTTATTTTCCAGGATTTTCCTGGTAACAAAAAAAGACAGTCCTTGGAGACCAATTCTAGACCTCTCATATCTCAACCTATTCCTAAAGGTTCCAGCCTTCAGGAGGTTGAGCCTACCAACCCTTTTTCCTCTTCTTATTCCTCAGGGGTCTATGGCCACCTTAGATATAAAGGATGCCTATCTCCACATCCCCATATAGCCCACCTTCAGAAAATACCTGAGTTTCTCGGTGGGTCCTTCTCACTTTCAATTCTCTCCCTTGCCCTTTGGGCTTTCTACTGCACCCAAGGTTTTCACCAAATGTTTGGCTCCAGTGATTGTCTTCTGCAGGACAAAAGGGATCAAGATATTCCCTTATCTGGATGATCTGCTGATACAGGCGGGCAACAAATTAAATTAAATTACCGAAAATCCCACCTGGATCCTACTCAAGACATTGTCTTCCTGGGGTGCAGCATTCTGTCAGATGTCATGAAAGCCTACCTTCCCCCACAAAAGGTGGAAAACTTGACAGAATACCTACTAATGATCCTTCAGTCAACAAAATTGACAGCAAGGCAGTACCTCAAGCTCCTGGGCTACATGGCAGCCACTATCCCCATGGTACCATTAGCAAGACTTCATATGAAAAAGCTGCACTGGTACCTTTGGTGAGTCTGGACACAACACTCCCACCCCTTAGAGTACAAGGTTCCCGTCCATTGCCTCAAATTAGAAAGACAGTGGTGGTTGAGACAGGTGACCCTCAGCCCAGGTCTTGCCCTCCAACTACCCCTACCCACACAGATCATGCACACAGATGCCTTAGACTTGGGCTGGGGAGCAACTATAGGACATCATACAATGCAGAGTCTGTGACCAGAGCCACAAAATCAAGAACACATAAATGTTTGAGAAATGAGGGCAATCCTCCTGGCCCTTCGAGCCTTCCATCCATATCTTCAGAAAGGCCCACTAAAGAGTTTCACAGACGATACCACAGTCCTGTGGTACCGCAACAAACAGGGAGGGACCAAGTCCTATTTACTTTGCAGACTAGCTCTCCTAATATGGAAATCAGCCACCTCATAGGGGATGACCGTGCAGGCAGTCTACATTCCCTCTCTACAGAACTCCCAGGCAGACCATCTCAGCAGAACCATCGCAGACAACCATGGATGAATACTTCATAGGGATGTCTTCCTGGATCTGCTCCACCGGTGGGGCACACATCAAATAGATCTGTTTGCCTCCTCCATCAACAGGCAACTTCCTGGATTTTGCACCAGGACACCACACCCTCAGGCACTGGCAACAGATGCCTTCTCAATCTCTTGGAATGGGAAGTTTCTCTATGCATCCCCCCCTTTCCACTCATCCAGAAGGTCTAGCAGGACAGACCAAAAATCTTGTTGGTGACTCCCTACTGGCCAAGACAACTTTGGTTCCCCCTACTCCTTCAATTATCCAAGGGCAATCACCATGAGTTAACTCCCAGAGTGGACCTTCTCACACAATGCAAGGGATCTCAAATACACCCACAGTAGCAGTTACTGCACCTCACCCTGTGGCTGTTAGGATTTTGATCCCCTTCAGACACCTTTGCAATGAGGACATGCTCACTGTCCTGTAGGAGGCCAGAAAACCAAATACAAGAAAATCTTGCCTTTCAAAGTCAAAGAGATTTTCTATATGGTTTCGCAAAAGACAGTTGAACCGACTCACAAGCGAGACCCCTCTAGTTCTGTTTTAACCTGTGTGAGCTACTGCATGCAGGTTTGGCCTACTCCTCCATTAAAGACCACTTGTCTGCTATTTCAGCACGCCTTCCCTTGGAACCCCAACCCCCTCTAGCATCCAGGGGGCCAGTTATGCTGTTTCTCAAAGGGGTTATTCATCTGAGGCCCCCCAGGAAACCATCCCACCCCCATTGGACCTTAACTGTGTTTTGAAAAAGCTCACGCTCCCTCCATTTGAGCCAGCAGACAAAGCCTTCCTAAAATTCTGTACATGGAAAACAGTGCTTCTCATGGTCTTGACCTCAGCCAGAAGAGTTTCAGAGTTGCAAGCCGTCATGGCTACCCCACCTTTTCTTGTTTTCCACAATGACAGGGTTACTTCTAGAACTAACCCTTCATTCATGCCCAAGGTGGTGAATGACCTCTGCCTGAATCAAGCCATACACTTACCTACCTTCTTCCCTAACCACAGGGGAACAATGAGAGGGTACTTCACTCACTGGATGTTCACTGAACTCCAGTTTTACCTGCATAAAACCAAGCCCATCAGACAGGCTGATCAACTCTTTGTCTCCTTCCATCCCAGAGCCGTGTGGAAGGCAGTAAACAAACAATCTGTTTCTACATGGATCTCGAAAGCTGCTGCAAATACCATGGGAAGTCCTTGCAAGGCATTGTCAAACCCCACTGTACCAGAGCTATGGCTTGCTCAGGAACTTTCTTTAAAGGTCTGGATACCTCTACCATTCTGGAAGCAACCACTTGGTCATCAGTGCATACCTTCACCAAACAATACAAGTTAGACCACATTTCCAAGGCCAGGGCGGGTTTTGCCAGGGCTGTCTTTCACGGATTTCTCCTTCACACTGATGTTTGACACTCACCCATATGTTGAATACTGCAACATGGGAATAGAAGGACATAGGAAAATTGTGTAAAATCTTACCATAAACATAGATGTCCTTCTCTTCCATGTTTCAGTATTCTTTCCCACCCTCCTTCCTCTCCTGTTAGGCTGCATTTCCCTCTCTGTGTGGCACAGGACTGCCATTGCCCTTACTAGGACTGGTCCAACTGGGGCTTACAGTTCTGAGGGCTGGTGCGTGCAGATGTCACTTTTATGGCCCACATTCCTTGAGCCACATCAGACCTCCCACACACTATACAAGGACTGAAAACTTTTATATACTGGCCAGATGTTCACAAAGTAAGAGGAGTAAACCCATATGTTGAATACTGTGACCTGGAAGAGAAGGACATCTATGGTTATGGTAAGATTTTACACAACTTTTCTTTCAGATGAGGTGATAAAACTGCAAAAATCAGAGGTCGAAATGAAGAAAAGGCTGACTGCATATGAGACTGCTGAAGAATAGATGTTTCACTTTCTTTAAGGTTCCTGATGGTCTTAAGTTTTTGTTTTAAAAAAAAAACTATAGCAGACCCCCCCCCCCCCCCCCCGCAGGGTCTTTCTTCTAATGAACCTTCAAAGCTACTTCCAAATGCCAGTGCCCTTTCTTCTGACAAAAATAGCAGGGTCATGGATATGTGGGGTAAAAACATTTATACTTCCTCTACCTTGCCACTGAGAGCTTTTATTTACCAAACACATATTACCAAGTGTTTGATATCCATTCTCAACCCCATGCAAAAGGTAGTGGTGGATCCACAGCTAATTAACGCTAAATGTCAAATGTCCTTACTTAGGCTATCCAATTAGTCAAACACAGCATTAAGTGTAGCTATGATGCTTTAGAAGCCTCATCCAGGGCAGCAGCCAGTAGCTCTATTATCCGCAGGTATGCATGTTACGTAACCAACATCTACCCAAAGACTTTAAAGCAAAAATTCTGGATTCACCTTTAGACAGGAACCTCCTGTTTTGGCCCACAAGCAGCAAACCATTTCAGAACCTTTCAGGAACAGGGGAAAAAAAACATGAAGGTCTACTGTTAGCTTTTATTAACCTATGTATCTAGGTTCCCTATTATATCAGTGAATGCTTAAAATAGCAAACGCTGTTTTACTGACCATTTTAAATCGAAACCGTGAAATCCCGAACACACGGAACAGCAATTTTTTTTTTCCCAGGGAAAAAAATTACTGGGCCGTTTTTGGGACTTCGCCATTTCCTCCACTGTGGTGCGATTTCAGAGTTTCAGATGGGGTGTCTTCTGTGCGGAGTCTGTATGTCCTCCCTGTTGTCGTGTTAGTTTCCTCCGGGTGCTCCGGTTTTCTCCCACATCCCCAAAGACATGCTGTAGGTGGATTGGACACGCTAAAATTGGCCCTAGGCTTAAGTGCGTGCATGTGTCTTCTGTGGAAGGTTGGGCGCCGGGCTGGCAACTCGACACCGTAAAAACTCCACTGTCAGTCATGAGCAGACAAGGTGATTCGCTGTGGTGAACCCTAACCGGGAAAAGCCGAGAGAGAGGTGTGATCTCAGAGTTGGTATATTTAAGTAGAAGAGGTGTTATTTATTTATTTATTTTTACATGGAGCAGCGATTTTGTTTTTTCCCTGGGAAAAAAAGTTTTGATTTTTTAAGGGTTGATTATACAGCATTCGCTATTTTAAGTGATCGCTGTTATAATATAGACCCTGTATCTAGGTGCCAGAGAAGTTATCCAAACAAACCCATCTTCTTTATCAGAAGGGATCTTAGATCTAATCAGAAATGCAGGAAGGCTTCCCAGAAGGAGACCCCCCCCCCCCAAAAAAAAAAAAAAAACACTCTGGGAGGCCTCCCTTTGTGGAAAATCTCTAACAACCTGCAACTCTCTTTCCCAGCTGTCCCTGTCAAAAAGGCTCATCCAATCCATTAACCACATGGGAAAATATTACCACAGACTGAGTTCTTTTCATAAAAAAGGGGTGTGCCATATCCGGAATGAAGATTCTGCCACAAAATGGCATACCTCCCACTCCCCAAAACCATATCTATCAGCTTTTACCCATACTACAAGAATTACAAGCAGAAGGCACACTAGAACCCCTGCCCCAAAAATTTATGTGGAAGAGGTTTTACTCCAGACTGTTTCTAGTGCCAAGGAAAGAGGGACATTGGAGTTCAAAATGGATCTTTCCTTACTAAACACTTTCTTAAAATTACCAACCTTCAGAATGCTCTCACTAGTCTCAATGCTGCATTTCATACTGCTTCAGGCCTTTTTTATATCTCTGTATCTAAAAGACATCTCTGTATACCAATTCACCCCCACTCCCACAGGAGATTCCTCTGGTTTTGTACTGGGTCATCTCATTAGTTTACTGCTTTGTCTTTTGGGCTCTGCACGGCCCCAAGAGTTTTCAGTGTCTAGCACCAGTGATTGCCTTCTTTAGAAACCAAGGAATCCAAATTTTCCCTAAATAGACAATCTGCTGATCCAAGCTACCACCTCCAGTTCACCCTTTACCTATTGTCACAGCTGGGCTTTTAGAGTCAGCTACAAGAAGTCCTCCCTTCAAACAACACATGACCTAGATGCTCATCGTGTTACCCGGCTGCAGTCATCACACTTGGGTTATCCTGTCGTCAGGCGGTCCCGCAGTCGGCCGGAATTCCAAAGTCTTGGTCCGGCGTTGGTTGCTGTCGCTTCTTCCCTGACGTCAGTGCGCCAGGGGTATATATAATGCATCCGACACCATTTTCTTCAGTCTTTCTTGCCGCGCGGTGCTCGAAGCAGAAGCAGTTCGCAAGTGCCGGTCGGCCGCCTCCTGAGATTTTCGAAGTCGAATTTCAGATCCAAAGTCTTCAATAAAGCTAAGTACCCTGTTGGGGAAACTTTTCTTGCCTCAAACCGATGTCAGAAAAAGTTAACAATTGTATTTCTTGCGGGAAGCAAATACCTCATAAGGATTTTCATTCTTACTACATACTTTGCCTAGGCCCAGACCACAACGTCACTGGTTGTCGTTTTTGTGCTAGGTTTAATAAGCGTACTATAAAAAGACGCTTTGATTTCGCACGACACTACTTCGGTAGAAAATTTAACTTCACTATGCCGTCGGAACAACCGACTACCGGCGTGCACAAAAAACGCAAGGATAAGGACAGGCAGCCTAGACCCAAGCCAGACTCCGAGGCCTCGGCTGGTCCGGTCTCCGGTTCACCGGTCTTCAGTGAGGCTCCGACACAGCCCCTGACTACCGCAGATCTGGAACCCAAGACCGCTTCGGAGCTTTTGGCGGAGAGTACTAGGCCGACGCAGCCATTTTGTAGCCCCTACCAATGACACTGCTGATAAAGATGTCGGTGCTGCAGAAACACCTTCGGTTTCTGAAGGCATCTTCAGACTGACGACACTCACCATAAAAACGTATCCTAAGACTAAAACTCCTATTAAACCTAAAAAGACTGCACTTCAGTCTCCAGTTCAAGGCCTCATGCCTAGGAAACAGATGCTCAAAATGGCTGACGATTTGATCTCTTTAATCAGGGGTTTCCAGCCCCCACCCGACAAAAGGCCTAGACAAGAGGAAGATTGTGCCTCCTCTGAACAAGTGTCTATTTCCTCAGGTTCCTCTGAGGATCAGGATTATTCCTTCTCCCCTTATGAAGATTCTGATGCTGAGGATTCTATTCCCTCAGCTTCACCCCCTGAAGACTACTCCTTTGGGGAAACTTTGCACACTATGAGGGAACATTTTCACTGGGAAGGTCAGGACTACTCTGACTCAAAGAAAAGGCTCAGAGAGTTTCTTTTACTCCCCCAGCACAGACCACTTGCCAGTTTTAGACATTGTGGATGATGTTTACTTAGAATCCAGTTTGAACCCAGATTCTCTGCCTCCTGCTCCGGCCAAACCTGACAGGTACTATAGAGTGCCTGATTCCCACAAATTTCTTTATAAAAGCCCTGTTGCTGATCCAGAGACTATCTCACAGGGTCCCAAAGGGGCTAAGGCTTCTATGGCAAAAAATCCTGTACCCTCTGAAAGGGACTCCAGAGCACTAGACAGGTGGGGGAAAAAGGTTTACACCTCAGCCACTTTAGCTATGAGGGCACTAAATTGCCAATTTCACATGCTAAAATATCAGCAATTTCTAATGTCTCAGTTAAAACAAAAAATGAGCACACTCCCTTAACAGTCTGAATTGAAAGAAATGCAGGATCTGTTGCATGCAACTGAACAGGTGGGCAAACATACTTTACAATGTGGGTTTGATTCTTTGGAGGCTTCCTGCAGAGCAGCTGTCACTGGGTCTGTTATACGTAGGCATGCTTGGCTAAAGGAACAAACTCTGCCTGATCATGTTAAAGCAAAGCTTCTAGATGCTCCCTTACAGCAGGATGTTCTTTTTGGAGTTAAAGCAGAAGAAGTCTTAAAGAAAATAGAGGATAAGGCAAAATCTATGCAGACAGTCAAAGATTTTCTACAAGTACAGCCCCCTCGCTTCAGCAGAAATTGACCAACAAAAAATTGGTCCTTTCCAGCTACTGACAGACCACAGAGGGGTAAATACAGACGCCCAAGAGGCAGAGGACAACCACAAGCCCAGTACAAACCTCGACAATGGGGCACTGCAACACAGAAGGGAGGAGAAGACAGGTCCCAAACTACCAGAAGGCAAACTCAGTGACTTGCACCTCATCTGGCCAAGCAACACTCTCTTGGCAGCCCCCTTGGGAGGAAAACTCACACTTTTTTCAGACAACTGGCACGTTGTCACAAAGGACAAATGGGTCCTAGACATAATTTCACGAGGATACAGATTCCATTTTCACACCTTGCCAATGAAAAGAGGAATGCCAAACCTGCCACAAAATCAATGGGCAGAGGCACAAAAACAATTACAGCTCTCATGGACATGAGAGCCATTCAACTGGTACCTACTCGAGAGCAAGGCCAAGGATTTTACTCAAGACTCTTTCTAGTTCCCAGAAAGGACAATGCCTGGAGACCAATTCTGGACCTTTCAATTCTAAACACCTTCTTACAAGTACCCAAATTCAAGATGCTAACACTACAGCAGCTTCTTCCCATGTTGGGCAAGAAAGCATGGCTAGTAACGTTGGACCTCAAGGAGGCATACCTGCATGTCCCTATCAGACAAAGTTGCAGAAGATACCTCAGTTTCATTGCAGGTTCAACCCATTACCAATTCTCTGCACTGCCCTTTGGCTTATCTACTGCGCCCAGGGGTCTTCACAAAATGCCTGGCACCAGTAATTGCATACTGCAGACAAAGAGGAATTCAAATACACCCATACCTGGACGACTGCCTCATCCAAGCAGAAAGCAAGGACATCCTCTTACAACATCTGGCTTTTGTAAAACCTCTTCTAAGTTGCCTGGGGTACACAGTAAACGAAAAAAAATCAAAACTAGTACCCTCACAAAATATGACATTCTTGGGTGCCAGCTTGAATACAACGGCCCAGAAGGCTTATCTGATGCCAGACAAACAACTACAACTGACTCAATATTTCAAAACAAAGGCAACAAAGACCCAACTACCTGCAAGAAAAATACCGCAGGCCTTGGGTTTCATGGCATCTTGCATACTACTAATACCATTTGCAAAGCTGCATATGAGGAAATTACAGTGGTACCTAAAAAGCGTATGGTCTCAACACAGCCACAGCTTGGACACAATGATGACTCTCATTCCCTGCCTACAACAGGAGTTTCTATGGTGGTCACAGGCATGTCACCTCAACAAGGGTCAGCCTTTCACCTTGCCCCCAGCCAGGCAAACTATGACAACAGATGCATCGGACTACACCTGGGGGGCACACATGGCAGGACAGTGCGTTCAAGGCATATGGACTGCAGATCAAAGGAATCTGCACATCAATCAAAAAGAGATGCTAGCTGTACAGAATGCTCTGACAGCCTTCAAAAATCTATTACATCCAGGACAACTGACAATAAGGACGGACAACACCACAGTAATGTGGTACATAAACAAACAAGGGGGTACACACTCCTTCCCTCTATGCAGGCAAGCAATGACCTTGTGGAACACAGCTCTGGCTTACCAAGTTCAGTTACAAGCTCAATTCCTGCCAGGAAAAAAGAACACATTGGCAGACGACCTCAGCAGAAATATCATGGATCCCCACGAGTGGAAACTGGATCCGCAAGTATTTACAATGATAACTCAAAAATGGGGCCTTCCAGACATAGACCTGTTTGCCAGTCCTCAAACTATCAACTAACAAAATTTTGTACAAGGACACTTCACCATCAAGCTTGGAAAGTGGACGCAATCTCATTCAGTTGGAAAAACCTGACAGTATATGCCTTCCCTCCTTTGCCTCTCCTCACAAAGGTGCTTCTGAAAGTCAGAAAGGAGAGACCACGACTGATACTCATAGCCCCAGACTGGCCACGCCAGCACTGGTACCCACTATTGAGAAATATGGCCCAAGGCCCAGCTTGGATTTTACCACAAATTGCCCATTTGCTCACACAGCAAAACAATCAGATTCTTCACAGCCAGCTCAAAACCTTAAATCTGGCTGCATGGCAAATCACCTAAGCATCCAGCCAGCTCCTCTTTCCCAAGCAGTTATGGATGTTATTCTGGAAGCTAGGAGGCCCAGCACCAGGAAGGCCTATTCGGATAAATGGAAAAGGTTTTGCGCCTGGAACCAAGCTAAAGGCCAAAACACACTTCAGCCTCACATGCCTCAGATTCTACAGTATTTAACTGAGATGTTGCACAAAGGACTTTCTTTTTCTTCCATTAAAATCCATGCATCAGCTATTTCAGCCCATTACAACACGGATCCACCCTTATTTTCGCATCCACTTCTAAGGCAGTTCCTCAGAGGGGCAAAAAACATTAGGCCCCCCAGGAGAGCACCTACACCAACATGGGACCTCAATTTTGTTCTGGAAAAACTTACGCTACCTCCCTTTGAACCAGCTTTCTCTGCAGATCTACAGTTTCTATCATGAAAGACTGCCCTGCTGCTAGCAATAACTTCAGCTAGAAGAGTCTCAGAGCTGCAGGCACTAATGGCAGTGGAACCTTTCCTCATTTTCCATCAAGACAGAGTTTCTCTACTTAACTAATCCTTCCTTCATGCCTAAGGTGGTTTCCAGTGTGGCTTTAAATCAAACCATCCACTTACCCACCTTCTTCCCAAATCCACAGAACAAAGGAGAAAGACTCCTGCATTCCTTGGACATTCACAGGCAACTTACATTACTTGGATAATACTAAGGCTTTCAGAAAATCTGACCAGCTCTTTGTATCCTATGCTACAGCTTCACAAGGAAGGCTATATCAAAACAAACCATTTCAAAATGGATAGGACATTGCATTCGTTTTGCTATACCCATCATGGAAAACCAGTTCCTGCTACCATTAGGCCCCACTCTACCAGGGCAACAGCTACATCTACAGCCTTCCTCAGGGGGGTTCCAACCAAGGAGATTTTGGAAGCTGCAACTTGGAGTTCAGTACACACCTTTACCAAACACTATCACTTACCACTTTACTCTAAGACTAGAGCTGGCTTCTCCACTGCAGTTCTGCAGGGCCTTCTAGCCTCCTCTAACCCTCTATAACTCCTCCACCCATCCTTAGCTTTGGGATTCTACCCAAGTGTGATGACTGCAGCAGGGTAACACGATGAACATAGTACAGTTTTGTACCTACCATAAATGTAGATGTTCGAGTGTACACCCTGCTGCAGTCCAGGTTACCCTCCCTCCATCCCCTCTGATCTAACTGGCTAAATCTCTGCAATACCTTCCTGATGTATTTGCTTATAGTTGGAGGGATTTTGTGTTTGTGCAAAAATTACTTAATTTGGTACTAATTACTGACCACCTTTTTGGGGGCACCTGACATCTGGGGCAAGAAAAACTGAAGAAAATGGCATCGGATGCATTATATATACCCCTGGCGCACTGACGTCAGGGAAGAAGCGACAGCAACCAACGCCGGACCAAGACTTTGGAATTCCGGCCGACTGCGGGACCGCCTGACGACAGGATAACCCAAGTGTGATGACTGCAGCAGGGTGTGCATGCGAACATCTACATTTATGGTAGGTACAAAACTATACTTTTTCTTGCGTTGCAGGCTGGATACAAAAAAGACATGTCTCAGGAAAAAGTTCAGAGCCTCACAGTCTACTTTCACAGCTTTGTCCCCCTCAGCTAGTGCTCAAGTCATGGAGATCTTAAGGGTGCTGAGAATCATAACAGCTACTATCGCAATGCTTCGTCTATCCAATATGAGGAAAGTCCAGTGGTACCTGAAAACAATGTTTCTTCCTCTATTAACTTGTCTCAGAATGGAACACTTATGGTGGAAGGACCAGACGACAGTCCAGGATTCCCCTTCATTCCTCCAGCCCCAGGAAATGTACAGTGATACCTCGGACAATGCAATGGGATCCTGGACAAGGGACCAACTGCATGCAGGGCAGGTGGCAACCAAACTTATTAAAGGAACACATCAACTGAAAGAAGTTCATGTTTTCTCTCAAGCATAGATACTAGGTCCCCTACGAGTGTTCAGAATGTACAACAGTCTTGTGCTACATAAGCAAGGGGCAAACCAGATCATACCAACTGTGTAGATTAGCACAGAGAGCCTGGGATCTTACCCCAGAACAGTACATCACTAATTGCCACATACATCCCATCACAAGAACATATTTTGGTAGATGCATTAAAGAGGACCTTGGAAGACAACCCCCCCCCCCCAAATTGACCTTGAGCAAACAGATTTTCCTGGACATTCTTCATCACTGGTGCACACCTCAGATATTCCTGTTTGCCTGAGAAAAAAATATAGCTTCTCTTTTTCTGTACTAGGGGCCCTTCCCCTTCAGCCTGGAGGACTAATGCTTTTCCTTTAAGTGGACAGGAAAAATTCTGTGTACCTTTTGTCAGCTGCCTCTCATTCTAGTAGTTCTTTTAAAGTCCCTAAAAGAAAAAAAAACTTTTGCTAATGACCCAATTTTTAGCCAAGGCAGCTTTGGTTCCCCTCTTCTTTTTCATCTAGCCTGTGGCATGTGCTACAAAGTACCACTTCCAGTGGATCTCATCACATAGCAGAGGGTGTCTCTACTACACCTCAACCTGTCATCCCTGAACCTAAGTCTGCAGAGGATAGGGTTCTAATTCCTTACAGGCACCATTTCTCTGAGGACATAATTCAGGTTTTCCAGGAAGTCAGAAAATCTACCACTTGAAAGGCCTATGTAGCCAAGTGGAAGATATTTTCATTTCCATGCCATAGGAATGGACAGGACCCAACAGATCAGGGGAACCTGCTGTAGTTAAATGTCTGTATGAGTTCTTTCATACAGGTCTGGCCATTTCTTCCTGTTTACCTCTCAGTCTACCACTTATGTCTAGATCTGAGTTCAGGATTTTCCTTACAGGCGTTCTGTAGTTTAGACCACCAGGAAAGCCCATGCTCCTTCCTTGGGACCTCAGTTTTGTGCTGGAAAAGCTTACTTTACCCCCATTTGAAGTATCAGCATCAGCAAATGTCAAATTCTGCACTTGGAAAACTATCCTCTTCCTGGATCTCACTTCAGCGAAGAGAGTTTCAGAACTTCACACACTCATGGCCATTACCCCCTTATCTTCCAAAAGGACAGAGTGACCCTGAGAGCTAACCCTTCATTCATGCCCCAAGTAGTGAACAAGCTGTCTCTCAACCAGACCATACATCTTCCTACCTACTTTCCCAATTCACAGAATTGGGAGGGGGTGGGGGCTACATTCTTTAGACATTCACAGACAGCTAAAATTCTACCTGGACAAAACCCAATCCATTCAGAAATGTGAGCAACTGTTTGTCTCATTCATGGACGACTCTAAAACTGGGTTCACCAGTATCTAAGTAACCATTGCAAGCTGGATTTCTAAGGCCATCTCTTTTTGTTATTCTCTGCGTAGCAATGCCTTGCCCTCAAGCTCATTCTACCAGGGCAGTGGCATCCTCTGTGATCATTTACGAAGGGCTGCATACCAGGGTCATACTGGAAGTGGCCACGTGGTCTTCTGTACATTCTTTTCACCAAGTATTACAGGATTGATGCCTTTTCTAGGTTTAGAGCTGCCATTGCTAAGTCAGTCCTTTCTGGCCTTTTGAAAACTCTGCAACTTATTAGCCAAACACCCGTTATGTACCCGTCAGCTTTGGGAATCACCCACTAGTTAAGAATGCTGCAACAGTGAATTCAGGCAGTACATAGTACAGTTGTGTAAGAACTTAACATTAGTAGATAGCCTATGGATCACTTTTACAGTATTCCTTCCCATCTTTGCTTATTTCCACTGACTCTTAAAGTCTTCCTTTTATTCCTGCCATATAGACAATTCCCTAGAACAAAGGAGGCCTTCAGACCACTGGCTTTGAGAGAGTCTGAGGAATTATGCTGGTACGTCTGCCAGTATAACCCCTATGCTTACGAGCTGAGGTCATATGTCAGACGTGATTCTGGGAAGGTAAAGCTTTGGCACCCCAGCTATACATCAACCCCACTAGTTAAGAGTACTGCAGCAGTGATCTACTGATCTACACACATCTACTGTTATGATAAATTCTTACAACTGTAATTTTAGTGCTAGTTTGATTACTTCTTTCAGAATGTTTAATAATATATATAGAATTGTGGATGTTGGCTATGATTACATCTTTCAGAATGTTTAACTTTTCAGCTTTTATTTATGATCATCTTTATTTTGTATCTATGAGAATGGTGTTTGTCTGTAATATATATTTGACTGTTACCTTAATGTTCCATCTGTGTTGTCGATTTTCACTTTTTCCTCACCGATGGGTTTGGATCCGAGCACTTATGCAACTGGCTTATTGTACGTTTTTTTTTTTTTTTTTTTTTCTCCTAAAATTTCTTTTTCAATTGAATTGTACAGGTTATAGGTCACATTAAAGGTGGGAAAAGTTTGGAAATGATTTACTGTGGTTTCATTTTTTTATATCACAAAAACCTGGCATTTTAACAGGAGCGTGTAAACGTTTTATATCCACTGTACATTTATGGTAAGTGTACACAACTGTAGTGTCTTCCCAATCCCAACCTCCTCATACAATATAGATTGCTTTTTCCCCTGACATTTTGCCCTACTCTTCAGCATTGTTCCACAAGTGGTGTTTTTCTTGATTCCCCAAGTGCGTATTAAGAGTTTTTTTTTTTATAAACATTGTAATCCAAACATGACTGTAAGAAAGAAATCATAAGTAAGGAAAGAAATTCAAGGCCACAATTCCAAAAGAGTTGCACTCAGATGATTTACTCCAGTGTAATACAGTGGAGTAAAGTGACTTGCACTGAGAACAGGGCTTTTGGAATTTGACCCGTGGTGTAAGCCTGTTTATATAGGACTTGCACCAAGAGCCAGCCTTTCAGAATCGGGGCAGACTTGCTCTGAAGTAAGTCACTGACACTGAGCGCTACTCTGTTTGGAATCTGGCCCTCAGTATTATTGCTCAACCATCCTTTCAGTACATCCTTCCTGTTCAGGACTGCACAGTAATAACTGGTATTGCAAACTGATTTATATATGAAGCTGGCAACCAACACTTTCTTCCAAGACACTGGAGCTTTACTTCCTTGTAAAATACTATTAAAATATTCCAGATCTTTATTACTTTCTTCTCTCCAAACTTCCACAAGAATACCATCTGTTCTTGATGTTTTCTCTGCAGATTGATTATACATCACCATTTTAATATCATCTCCTTGTTTCCTCTAACCCTAGCATTATTAAGGCTTCCGTAAATATTTTCATTTGTACGCTTTATTGGCTTCCTTGTTCCTCTGCATTATATACATTTTCATAATTCTAATTTCTATTTAGAATCCCTGGTTATTTTATCTTGTCCTAAGTTTATTTATGTTTGGCGACAACCTTTTCTACTTTCTTTTGCCAAAGTCATTGTTCTACGTTTTTGTGCTCTGCAGTTATAAAAAAAACAGCTGCGTAACAGCAATCGTTCTAAACTCATTCATATTATCCAGATAATCCCTTATTATGTTGTCAGCACTCTGGAGTTACTCCTTTTTTTGTGAAATTCCCCTTATTTTGCTTGTAATACTTAAACCATTGTCAGCCCATTTAAAAGTTTCCTATTACTCCTTAACAATGTCTCTTTCTGTTTTATTTCTACTCCATTTTAAACTCCCATTATCATTTTATCCCACTCTCTAACCATCCCTTCTGAAGTTTATCTTCCTTCATAGCACTTGAATAAATCCCTTTCTCTAAATTCCTCTTTTTTAACTGGTAGGTTAGTCTTCCCTGATACAGCCTCACTATTGCAAATCAGGTAGCAAGGGAGAAGTGAAGTGGTGTGTCCCACTAACCTCTCACAAGAGTTGGGGAGGGTATCAAGCTCTCAGTGAGCACATAGGGAAGGTGTCATTTCCCCAGTGGAGACTGGAGAAACTAATCCTGTGTTTGAGGGAAAGGGTGTGAGCGGGGCTGATTGCTGCTAATGTCTCTCTTGGAAGTGAGAGACTACCAATATTTATAGCTCATTGCACATCCACTCTGTAAACTAGTCATTTTGGAGAACATAAGGCTTAATTGAATGGTGATGATGAGTTTATGGGCTGATGATTGACAGGTAGCAGGGGAAAAGAGTGACGGGCGAGCTTGTGTGCAGGGAATCCATATCTCTTATATCCATTGGTTGACTATAGTTCACTAGCAAAAGTAGAGGAGACTCCTTGGATCCATCCATGCCAGTTTGGCGCACAGTAATAGGTCAGTTTCTGGACATGCACACACTGTTTCATGTGTGGTATGCACTGTCCATTCAGGAGTATGTCTTCACAGAGTATAGTCTGACACCCTTGCTAAGTTTTTTTTTTTCTAGTGTCTTAAGAGCAGATGAAGCCTCTGGTCATATAGAACACTAATGTAGTAGCCCTTACTAATGGGGCTTTATGGGGCTTTAGCTGCAGAAAACTCAATGTTTGCTTGTCTTTAGATCTAGATATCCTTTTCCTTCTAGGATGGGCAGGAATCCACCCCTTATGGACATCAGTGTGCTCCCTTAGTAATGTTGATGTCCACCTTATCCATTTTAGATTTTTCTCATTGCAGTTCACATCACAGTGTAGTATGCTGCTGTGTCCATAGTTCATCATAGTGTGGCCTGCTCTGGAGCTTACTCCAAATAAATATGTTGGAAAAATGTTCTTGTTTATTAGTGCTTAGTTTGCAGGTGAGACTTGCTTTGTATTTCTAGTGGGGTCATAGATTAGTACTAGGCTATCGGCCCTAGGGCCTATACAAGCCTAGCCATAACAATTCCCCGAATATTTCTTCCACAATATTTACTTCCCTGGACCCCTGTCTAGCAGGGCAACTGACGTGATCCCTGGGGTGAATTTCCTATCTCCCATCCAATCATCAAGGGTCTTTTTGAAGAGAGGCAAGGAGGCACTCTGCTTGACATGTATGGGCAGTCTCTTCCAGAGTATGGGGAGTCTCTGGGTCAGGAACCTATCCCTCCAGCATGTTTTGTTCATTGTGATGACAAGGTTTAGATCCCTGGAGCGTGTGGCTCTGAGGAATTGGGATTTCTTTAAGTGGGGCATGTCCAACAGCTCAGGGTTTGACATGGCCTTGTATGTTAAGCAGAGATCGCCTCTTAGACGATATGCTACATAGTATAGCTGGAGTTTTATTAGACGGTCAGCATAGGACATCTGCTTTAGGCCTGTGATTCTTTTAGTGAGGTATTTCTGTGGCCTTTCCAGTTGTTGCAGATGTCTTGTGACGTACATACCAAACAGGGCATTGTACTCTATAATGGGTCTAATGAGGGATGTGTACAGTGAGACAATGACCTCCTTTTTTCTGGATGAAAAGCCCTTGGTGATGAGGTGTGCCACATAGAAGGATTTCCTGAATGTTGTGGCGATGTGGTTGTCGGAGGTGAGCCCACTGTCCATCTGTGTCCCTAAGTCTCTCATCACACTTTCGGTGTTTAGTGTACTGCCACCTATGTGGTAATTCATGAGTACATGGTTTTTCCCAAAGGGGATAACTATACATTTCTTGGCATTAAGCTTGAGCCCATGGCTCTGGCACCAAGCATCTGTTTCTGTAAGGCCCTTTTGTAGAATATCCACATAATTTGGGGATTCGATAATGGCTCCCAGTTTGCAGTCATCTATGAACTTTGTTAGCCAGAGTCTCTTAGTGTTGGCCTGTACATCAGATGACTGATTATGCTTTAGGGTATTTCAAATCATAAGAAAGCAAACAGATGCTCTTGTTGTGGGCAAATTTCACATTAAAGATTTTCATAGCCTTTGTAAATTCTGTGTAGGTCCTGAGTATGACCTCCCAACTGGGGTGGGGTTGGGTATTTCTTAGGAAGGACAGTCCAAGGCACGTGGTCCCCTCAAGAGACTAGTTTGCACATCAGTGTTCTGGAGATGAGAGCATTCCTATTAGCATTGTAGGAATTTAACGTATTTCTCTGTCTGGTCAGTATTGCGATTCAAACCTACATGTCCATAGTCTGGTACATTGACAAACAAGGGGTAACCCGATCTTATCCTCTTTATTGAGAAGCTATAAGAGTGTGGAAGAGGTCAATCTCCTTCACCCTCTTTCTAGTGGCAATATGTATTCCGGGGAAATCCAGTGTATTAGCAGACAAACTCAGCAGGTCCATTCTGATGCTTCATGAGTGGTCTCTCAATCAGTCAGTGGCAAAGAAGATGTTCTGTCATTGGGGCCAACATTGCTGCAGTCTCTCTGCAACTCCCCACAGCAGCAAGTGCAGCAGGTATTTTGCCCTGATTCCTCCTCAGGGGGTGTCACCGAGAGGTGCTGTATTCCACGTTTGGCCCTCTCGTCTCCTTTACTCCTACCCCCAGTACCTGTTGTTCCACAATTCTTACAGAAAGCCAGCCAGTTGAAGTTATCCTCATTGCTACTTTTTGACCTCACCAGGTGTGGTTCCCCTTCCTTTGGTCTCATTTTCATTATCCTCCTTGGATACTAGACCCCACTGCAAACCTCCTTTCACATCCCTTGGGGATGAAGCATCCCAATATTTCAGGCCTCAAACTAACAACATGGTTTCTCCAGTTCCATTAATAGCTAGACAACGCAGGCTTTCCTCCCCAGTTTATCATATATTTCCCAGAAAGATTCTACTAGGAAGATTTGCAAGAGTAAATGGAAATGATTCTCAATTTAGGCCCTGAAAAACAACATTCATTCTTTTACTGCCCATGTTTCTTTGGGAATGGAGTTTTAGCATCTCTTTTTCAAGAAGGTGGTAGTTTTTCCACAGTTAAAGTACAATTTTCAGCTGTATCAAATTTTCATTCAGAAGGCAAAGCTTCTTGTTTGACTTCTTCCAGGTTGTGCAAGGCTTTCCTAAAAGGCACCTTCTTACTCAGACCTCTAGTGAAAGATCCGTCACCTCCTTGGAATGTGACAGTACTACTTCAGGAGTTAACTCAACGACCTTTTGAATCTTCAGCAAAAATTGGTTTAAAATGTCTGTCTTGGAAAACAGCTTTTTTAGTTGCTATTACATCTACAAGGAGAATTTCTGAACTCTATCATCCAAATCCCCTTGCATTGTTTTTTTTTTTTTTTTACAAAGATAGAGTTACTTAACAAACCGATCCATCCTTCTTACCAAAAGTAGCCTCCGAATCAAACACTATCAAACAATTAATTTGCCAGTTGTCTTTAATTTTTCGAATATGGTACACTTTTTAGATGTACATAGGCAACAACATTTCTGTTTACACAGGACAAAATATTTCAGGAAAACAGACCAGTTGTTTGTCTTTTTCTCACCAAACAGACTGGAACCTTCAATTTCTAAAGTTACCATGGCTAAATGGATTATTAATTGCATTTTTTTTGTATGTTCCCACCAAGGTCTCTCCCTACCAAAATCCCCTAAAGCTCATTCAGCTAGATCAGTGGCCACTTCTTTTGCCTTCTGGTGTAGAACTTGCATTAAAAATATTTGAGCAGCAGCTACCTGGTCTAATGCCCATACCTGTATTGCTCATTATAAGCTATATTTGACTTCTAGACGCAGAGCTGCTTTGATTCGGCATTTCTCCAGATTATCTTTCCATGAGGGCCACCCAAGATTCTTGTAGCTGGGGACTCTGTCCCAAATGTTGAGGAAGAATGAAAAGGACAACATCAGATATTAAAGTTATGTACTCACCATAACTATGCATCTTTGTTGTCCATTTTCATTCTTCAACTCCCCTTCCTCCTTCCCACTTCCTGTCATCATCTGGAATGAACTGATAGACTTTTTGGCATCTGTTTTCCAAGTTTGAGCCCTAGCTTTGCTATTATTTCCTTTTCCTATTATATTTTAGCAAACTCTATCTGAGGTATTGTGGGCTGACTAGGCCGTTATGGATAGAGGGAGGAGCTCAAGTGTTGGATCCATAAGTCTGTGGAATATGGCTGAGTCAGATTCCAGGGTGGGATCTAGAACCCATACACTGAGGAAGAATTAAAGTGGACACCACAGATACATAGTTATGGTGAGCACATAACTAATCTTTTTTGGTACACTGACTCTTGGTGCCTTTGGTCACTTTTAGTCTCTCTTCTTCCAATTCTTCCACTGGCATTTTCCCCAAACTGTTATTTCTTCTAAATATTCCTGCCTCAATTAGAAAATATTTGTGGCCATTATAAACCGTTTGATGTCTTAAGAGTATTTTCTTTTAGTGTAAACAAAGTATTTGCATTCAGGTTAGTCACAGTATTAGAGGATTGCTTCTAACTTTCATTATGGACAAGGTAATGAGTTTTAAGAAGTTCACTAATTGTTAACACAAGATACCTTCCCAAGACAAACATGATTTGTATGCAGTGTGTTTGGGTGAGTCATTTACCAGAGAAATGTTCTGTTTGCTGTGCCTTTGATCCTAGAACATTATCAAGCAGAAAAAACAAACTTATTAAAGGTCTTTTGCCCCCAAATTCACAGTCCTCCAAATTAAAAAAAAAAAAAAAAATCCTCAGATAAATAAAACATTAAGGACTCTGAACCAAAGAAAAGATGTACCAAGGATTCAGAAGTTTCTTCAGCTCTGTAAGTACTGAGGTTAGATACTCCATCATCGATTCCAACCTATCTTCCTCTGGCTCCAGAGCTTTCAAAGCCAATAGAGGAAAACCATAAAGACGAGCTTCTTCCAGTAGGGAGCTATATACATAAATACATATGTATAAATATTTAAGGCATGAGCAGTAATGCCCTTGTAGCCTGACATATACCAAAACAGTTGTTCCCATAAATGTGCAGGCTGTTTTTAAAAAATATCCAAGCTACTGCTTTCTTTAATGTAATTTGGTAGTCTATTCTATGCATCAGCAACTATACAGGATCCCTCCTCAGCCTCCTCCTATGTCATCCTTTATCATTCATGTCCTATAAGAGCACTTCAGAGGCAGACCTGGCTCTCTTGATGAGCTTTTTGAAGGTGCTGATCAAGGCAGGAGCTGTACCATCTCCTTCAGCTCTGAAGATAGTTGTACCCTTTAAGGTAAATGAAGATGCATGAGTTAAGTAAAAATTGAGCATCTAGCACGTAGTGTACTATTTTGGGTATTGTGTAACTGAATACCAGCTTTTATAGCAGAAGAAGTTTAAATGCAAATAGATTAAGAAGTTATTAGAGAAAAGTAGATAGTGATATTCTGTCAAGTGGATTACGAAGGGAGTAGAGTTGTTACTTGTATAAATGGAAGGTCTTTAGGAAAAGATAAAGGTTTTGAGGTAGGGTATGTAATGCCGCATTTGTGAACCATGTTTGATGTCCTTCCATGGATCACTGTTGCAGTATTCCAAACAGTTGGTTTATCTTGCCAGATAACCTGGAGGTCTAGCCGGTACACCAAAGCCAAAACCTTCCGTAGAGCTGTTCATCGAATGTATGACCTAAGCTTGTGGGTATAAGGGTACACAAACGAATGTATGAGATTGAATCTTCCGACTATCATGCTGCCAGTCTGAATACAAGTCTCCCACTCGTCAATCTGTTCTATGCTTGGTTGTTGGTACCACTGGTTTACAGAGGTTCGGCTAAGTCCTTTGTTAGGGAACCTTCCTTGTTTTTTCTGTTGTCATTGGTGTTTTTACTCTATTAGATGTCAGGTCAGAGTGGAAAGTGCAGTTGTGGTAGGCCGATTCCCTACAAGGATCTCCGCTCCCAGTGACTCTTCTGTTTATGCACATAGCACAGTTATAAAAATTGTACTATTTGCCAGTCCTTCAGTGGCATCACATTCCACTGTTAATGTAGGGCTTCTGCAGACTCTGTCATCCAGTAGCATCATTCCAAAAAACGGAAAGACAAAACGACAAAGGACCCAAGTGTTTCCAAAAAACTCCACCTAACACTCTTAAGTCGACTGATGACCTGTGTGAAGTGCCTTTGCAGCTTCACTGGCTCAGTGACTCCTAGACCTGAATCCTTTGGCTTGACGCCTCAGGATGAATGCCACCATGGTTCTCGTTAGTCGAGTCAGAGGTCACTGTGCAGGTTTCAGCTTCTGACATCTGCACCGTGGCTTTTGAGGGAGATTCCCTGTCTTCTCAGACTGCTGAAACCACAAACAGCCGTTGCAATGGGATGACCACATCCTCCAGTCATTCCTTTAAAATGGACACCCAAACTGAAGCAAATCACTTAATTTGCTTAGCCACCACCTCTTCTAAGACCAAAACCAAAGCCCTCTTTAAAATAGCACAGCAGTTTATGGCCTTCATGACCTCTAGAGAGCCCTCTTGTTTTTCGACATCTGTGGACTCCCCATCTAAAAGGAGCAGGGAATTAGCTTTTCAGGGAAGAGGAAGACCCCTCTAGCTCAGAGGATGAGGGGAAATTGTCTTACTCTGGCCACTTACCACACCAAATTACCCTGACTCAGATGACACATACGCTTCCACACCCTCACCCCCGAGGACCTGTCCTTCAGGGATACCTTATGTAAAATGAAGGAGGCTTTCAGTTGGGAAAGTATGCAGTTCTGTCAGGGCAAGACACAGTATAGGGAACTGCCAAGTTTACCTTCACTGAGACAACTGGCTATTCCTCCAGTGCACATTGTATTGGATGATGTCTTTGAAGGCATAATTCTACACCCTGACTCTCTACCCTCCCTGCTCTGCGAAAACCAGACAGATTTTACAGAGTAACTTGAATCCCAGAAGCACCTCTGCAAAAAAAAAAAAAAAAAAAAAAAAAACAAACAAACAAAGGTTGATCCTTCTGTTAACTCCACAGAATTCACAAAAGGTTTACCTGAAGGGAATAACAAGACATCCCTTGTCTAATAACTGGGAAAGCAGATTACCAGATACATTTGGAAAGAAAGCCTATGCCTCTGCCACCCTGGCAATGAGAATTTTAAACTGTCAATTCCATATGCTAAAGTACATTGTATCTCTTCCAATAAAATCCCAGCAGTGGTGCATTTTGTAGTGGATAGAACCTTATCTGAGGAAATCCAGGAGATGGCCAGAGAAGCTTTGCAAGTCTCCAGACACTCCCTAAAATTTGGAACTGTTGTCATTTTCATGCATTCCTCAAATGAGGGGTCTCAGATCAAACATCAGATCTGACTCTTTTGCCTTTGTTCCTGCTCTTGTTTTCATCCCTTTACCCATAGCACCCCACTCTCCCTGTATACCTCAGATCTCTTTTGCCACCACATTGTTTGGACACAGATTTCAGCTCTTGAGCTATGAAGATTAAGAGAGAGCTTTGTATCCTTTTTTTGTGAAGGTTTTCAGTACTTGAATTGCTTTCCTCCTCTTTCCTTTACTATTAGAACATGTTTATCTTTCTATCCATTATCTTCCTCTGCTCATTTTGTCGGGCCTTTCTACCTCTGTCATGGTACTCTCTGTCATACAAATCATTGGCATCTTTTTCTCTTTTCTACTTACCCGTTGCTAGGCATCTTTTGAATGCCATTGTTGGTATTTACTTTCTTCTGTCGGTCTTTATATAAAAAAAAAAAAAAAAAAAAAAGAGATTTCCATTTTCACATTTTTGTTTTAGGAATAAGGTTGATCTGAAGTAGTTTTCTTCATTTGGTCTTCAACCTGTGGGTTCCAGATCTGTATCGGATCCGACCTGGCAAGTTCACTAGCATCTGCTCCAAGCTCCTGCCCTTACCCATAATACACCTCCACTACCTTCCAACTCCTAGATCTTCTTTGCCACTGCTTGACTGAAGCATCGTGATCCTGAGCTCCAAGTTTAGTGAGTTGGGTTTCTGATAAAGTAAGCAGTTTTTTGCCATAGTTAGTGTAGGTTCCATCTCCTCCTCCCCTCGCTGGTGTGTCGTGTTTAGGGCTTTTTCAGTAGTTTTTCAGTGTTATTTTGGTAGTGTGTTGCTTCCCTTGCCCCGTCAACGTTCTGTGTGCCTTTGAGTGTGTGGTGAGTGGGTCCAATTAAGAAATAGTTTGTTTTTCTCTGTTTTCTTTATCTTGTTGTGTGTGTTGTTTCTTCTTTAGAGACTTGGCTGATTCCAAGCCTGTCTTCAAGAGTGTGGACACAAATTGTCACTAGCCGATGGCCACACTCTTTGCGTTATGTGCTTGGGTGTGGCACATTTAAGTACTGACTGTACCATTTGCGCGTGTTTTATCCAGCGCGCTGTTAAAAATAGAAAGACTAAGTTGGCCCTGAAAGGCCTTCTACCCACTTCTGAGGTGGCTGCCTCTTCCACTGTTTCGGTCACAGTGGCTGCTGTGGCTGCCTCTCCTTCCTCACTTGCCCTTGCTTCTCCTCCTTCCCAGGCTGGGACTCAACCTCCCATTTCTAAACCTGTGGAAGTGGAGTGCAGAAGGGGCAAAGAGAAGGAGAGAGAGCATAGACCAGAGAAACGCAAGAGGTCCCCGGACCTTTCTTCTACTCCCGCCAAAAGTCAGGCTAGGATCCGTGACTCCCATCCGCTCTATTCTCTGAGATTTTCCCCAGAGCTGGAGGAGCCATGAACCACCATCTAGGACTTTGGTTCCTCGACCCGCCAGGTCGGAGTCCGTGGCCTCATCGAGATCCACCCGAAGCTCATCTGAAGTTGACATGGGTAAAATGATTAGAAGGTTCATTCGTACTCAGATCCAGGTGGGAGTCTTGCCAGCTCCCTCTCCCTCTGGAAGGGGGAGTTCACTTCCTTTCTTCACACCAATTTCTCCTTCTCCTCTCTGTCCACCGGGTTCAGAGTACTTGGATCCGAGGATGGCCTTAGTCAGGGGGTCGGCGACAATGGTACCTGTCTCCTCGATGCCGGCAGCTGCCTGGAGCATGTCTGATCCAATTAGTTCAGATCCGAGTTGCCCTCAGAGCTGGAGCCTGGGTGTCGGATCCTCAGGAGCAGAACTTTTTCCATCGACTCCGACGTTTTCGGGCCAAGTTCCACCCCTCGGAGCTCCTGCCACTTTGGACCTGGCTCCATTTTTCATGTCAGATCCGGGGAGAGCGGCTTCCTTAATAGTTCCACAGGAGGCTCGTTCTCCCTCTGAGTTTGATGTGGTAGAAAGGGTTCTCTCCACTGGATCGAGACAAATAGTTCATAGTAGGCTCATAGTTTAGTACTAAGCTAACTGCCCTTGCAAGCCATTTTAAGCCTAGCCAGTTATCCCTTGTGAGACTCAAACCCTGCACCTTGTGTTTGTAAGGCAAACACCTTAGCCATTAGGCTACCCTCCCAACTGACAACTTGACTATTTCCTCAGACTCTACACGCTCGGCTTTATCTACGAATCCCATCATTTTACCAGAGGGACAGCCCGTGCTCGAGGAGCCCCAGGCAGTTCCCCCTGAGGAACAAGTGGCTTTCTAGTTCCGCTCAGAGTGCCCCACCGGAGACGTGCCTCGCAAGCATACATGTAAGAAGAGGCACTTGGACTTTCCCGAGTCCCTCACCGAGGACACTGATTTGGATGATGGGGAAGGTTCCTCCAGGTCACCTCCCGAAGGTGTCTCCTTTGGAGACATCATGGAAATCATACGCCAGCGGGGAGGTTGGTCTGCCCCCAAAACTTCTTCTGACAAATCCATGTTCCTGGAGACTTTCGGCACGGGCCCATCTACTTCCTGGGTGTCCCGTCCCGCATATCCCCTGGTGGACTTGGTCACCTCACAGGCTTGGAAGGAGTCTGACACCTTGGAACCAATCCCAAAACGTCCAGACCAGATCTTGAATCCACCCTCAGATAGCCCAGCATGGAACAAGGGCTCCCCTGTAGACGCTGTGATGGTAGCAGCAGCTACTAAAAAGGAACTAGCCCAGGAGAGTTCCTTGGTTCATTCCCCCAACCGAGAGTCTCGAATGATGGACTGCTTAGGGAAAGCGGGTTTATGCGTCAGTGACCTTTTCCATCAGGGCGCTGAACTACCTGGCCCACGTTACTAGACTACAGCGCGACCTGGTCAAGGAACTGTCTGAGTCTCTCCATAAGTCCATATCACAGGAGGACAGAGACATGTTCTCCCCGAGGATGGCCACTTTAAAAGCAGTTTCCAGTACATCCATGCGACTCCTTTGCCATGCTACTGAAGGAGCAGCTAGGATGGCGTGTCCATGATGCGCAACGTCTGACTCAGATTGTCAATTTTCGGAACCTTTCAAGGCGTCTTTTTTGAACGCCCCTTATGACGGCTCTACCCTTTTTGGTAAGACCGGCAAAGAGACTTTGGTCTGGAGTGAGAAGGATGGGAAGACACTGTCTGCCATCGGAATCTGCTTCTTGAACCCTCAAAGATCTTTTTCCCGGAATCAGAGAGGGCAAAAGAAGATGTGGATGTTCGTGTTACCCTGCTGCAGTCATCACACTTGGGTTATCCTGCCGTCAGGCGGTCCCTCAGTCGGCCAGAGTTCCGAAGTCTTGGTCTGGCGTCGGCTGATGTCACTTCTTCCCTGACGTCAGTGCGCCAGGGGTATATAAGAGGCATCCGACACCATTTTCTTCAGTCTTTCTTGCCGCGTGGTGCCCGAAGCAGAAGCAGTTCGCAAGTGCCGGTCGGCCGACACCTGAGATTTTCGAATCGAATTTCAGTCCGAAGTCCTCAATAAAGCTAAGTACCCCATTGGGGAACCTTTTCTTGCCTCAGTCTGATGTCAGAAAAAGTTAACAATTGCATTTCTTGTGGGAAGCAAATACCTCATAAGGACTTCCATTCTTATTGTATTCCTTGCCTAGGCCAAGACCACGACGTCACAGGTTGTCGGTTTTGTGCTAGGTTTAATAAACGAACTATCAAATGCCGTTTTGGCTTCGCACGACATTACTTTGGTAGGAAATTTAATTATATCATGCCGTCAGAGCAGCCGCCGACCGGCATGCATAAAAAACGCAAGGATAAGGACAGGTAGCCTAGAACCAAGCCAGACTCCGAGACCTCTGTTGGGCCTGTCGCTGGTTCTCCGTTTTTCAGTGAGGCGCCTACGCAGCCCCTGACTACCGCGGAATTGGAACCCCAGACAGCTTTGAATTTTCAAGCGGAGTGTACTAGGCCGTCGCAGCCATCTTCATTACGCCCTTCCAACACTGGAGCAGAAGGAGTCCCCGGTGCAGTAGAAACACCTTCGGTTGCAGAAGGTGCCTTCAGACCGACTACACTCGCCATTAAATCTTATGCTAAGCTTAAAACTCCATTAAAACCAAAAAAGACTGTACATCAGTCTACAGTTCAAGGCCCCATGCCTAAGAAGCAGATGCTTATGATGGCTGAAGATTTGATTACCCTAATCAGGGGTTCCCATACCCCTCCAGATAAAAGGCCAAGACAAGAGGAGGATTATGCTTCCTCTGACCAGGTTTCTATTTCCTCAGATTCTTCTGAGGAACAGGATTACGCTTTTCCCCCTTATGAAGACTCTGATGCTGAAGACTCTATTCCCTCAGCATCTCCCCCTGAAGACTATTCCTTTGGGGAAACTTTACATACCATGAGGGAACATTTCCACTGGGAAGGACAGGACTACTCTGATTCTATGAAAAGGCTAATGGCTAAAAATCCTGTACCCTCTGAAAGGGATTCCAGAGCCCTAGATAGATGGACAAAGAAGATATACACCTCAGCTACTCTGGCTATGAGAGCATTAAATTGTCAGTTTCACATGCTGAAATATCAGCAATTCCTAATGTCTCAATTAAAACAAAAACTGAGCACACATTCTGAACAGTCTGACTTCAAGGAAATGCAGGATCTGTTGCATGCAGCTGAACAGGTGGGCAAACGTACTTTACATTGTGGATTTGATTCATTGGAAGCTTCCTGTAGAACAGCTGTTACTGGGTCTGCCATACGTAGACATGCTTGGTTAAAAGATCAAACCCTACCTGATCATGTTAAAGCAAAATTATTGGATGCACCTTTACAGCAGAATGTCTTATTTGGTGTCAAAGCAGAAGAGGTTTTAAAGAAAATGGAGGATAAGGCAAAGTCTATGCAGACAGTCAAGGATTATTTACAGGTACAACCCCCTCGTTTCAACAGAAATTGGCCAACAAAAAACTGGTCCTTTCCAGCTTCTGACAGATCACAGAGGGGCAAATACAGATGCCCAAGGGGCAGAGGTCAGTCACAAGGCCCTTACAAACCTCGCCAATGGGGTGCCGCAACCCAGAAAGGAGGAGAAGACAGGCCCCAAGCTAGCAGAAGACAAACACAATAAATTAACCCTCAAACTACCAAGCAAATCTCTCTTGGCAGCTCCCTTGGGAGGAAAATTAACACTTTTTGCAGACAACTGGCACATCATCACAAAAGGCAAATGGGTCCTAAACATTGTCTCACAAAGATACAGATTCCACTTTCATACCTTGCCAAGGATAAAAGGAATGCCAAACCTGCCACCAAATCAATGGGCAGAGGCACAAAAACAAATGACAGCTCTCATGGACATGAGAGCCATTCAACAGGTACCTACACAGGACCAAGGACAAGGATTTTACTCAAGACTCTTTCTAGTCCCCAGAAAGGACAAAGCATGGAGACCCATTCTGGATCTTTCAATTCTGAACACCTATCTGCAAGTACCAAAATTCAAGATGCTAACACTACAGCAGCTTCTTCCCATGCTGGGCAAGAAGGCTTGGCTAGTAACGTTGGATCTCAAGGAGGCATACCTGCATGTCCCTATCAGACAAAATTGCAGAAGATACCTCCGCTTCATTGCAGGTTCAACCCATTATCAATTCTTGCACTGCCCTTTGGCTTATCTACTGCGCCCAGGGTCTTCACAAAATGCCTGGCACCAGTAATTGCATACTGCAGACAAAGAGGAATTCAAATATACCCATACCTGGACGACTGCCTTATTCAAGCAGAAAGCAAGGACATTCTTTTAAAGCATCTGGCATTTGTCAAACACCTTCTAGGTTGCCTAGGGTACACAGTAAACGAAAAGAAATCAAAACTAGTGCCGTCACAAAACATAATATTCCTGAGTGCCAGCTTGAATATAACTGCCCAGATGGCTTACCTCACGCCAGACAAGCAATAGCAGTTGACTCAATACTTCAAAATAATGGCAACAAAGACCCAACTCCTTGCAAGAAAAGTTCTGCAGGCCTTGGGATTCATGGCGTCTTGCATACTACTAATACCATTTGCAAAACTGCATATGAGGAAATTACAATGGTACCTAAAAAGCGTATGGACTCGGCACAGCCACAGCTTGGAAACAATGATACCACTCATTCCCTGCCTTCAACAGGAGTTTCTATGGTGGGCACAGGCATGTCACCTCAACAAGAGTCAGCCTTTCACCTTACGCACAGCCAGGCAAACTATAACAACAGATGCATCGAACTATGCCTGGGGAGCACACATGGCAGGACATTGCATTCAGGGCAAATGGACTACAGATCAAAGGCATCTGCATATCAATCAAAAAGAAATGCTAGCAGTACAGAATGCCCTAACAGCTTTCAAGGACCTCTTACACCCAGGACAACTAATAATAAAGACGGACAATACCACAGTAATGTGGTACATCAACAAGCAAGGGGCACACATTCCTACCCTCTATGCAGGCAAGCAATGACCTTGTGGAACACAGCACTGTCTTACCAAGTTCAACTACAAGCACAATTCCTGCCAGGAAAGAAAAACACATTGGCAGACGACCTAAGCAGAAACATTATGGATCCCCACGAGTGGAAACTAGATCCACAAGTATTTGCAATGATAACTCAAAAACGGGGGTGCCCAGCCATAGATCTGTTTGCCAACCCCCATATCTACCAACTTCAAACATTTTGCACAAGGACATTCCACCCACAAGCTTGGAAAGTAGACGCCCTCTCATTCAGTTGGAAAACATTAACAGTGTATGCCTTTCCTCCACTGCCTCTTCTAGCAAAGGTGCTGCTGAAAGTCAGATTAGAGAGGCCACAAATAATACTCATTGCACCAGACTGGCCACGCCAGCACTGGTATCCAATTCTAAGGAACATGGCCCACAGCCCACCATGAATTTTACCACAAATTCCTCACCTGCTCACCCAGCGAGACAATCAGATTCTACACAGCCAGATCAAGACTTTAAACCTGGCTGCATGGCAAATTACCTAAACAACCAGCCAACACCTCCATCCAAAGCTGTTATGGATGTCATTCTGGAGGCCAGGAGGCCCAGCACCAGGAATACCTATTCAGACAAATGGAAAAGATTTTGCGCTTGGAACCAGACTAAAGGCCAAAATCCCGTTGATCCAAACATTCCTCAGATTCTCCAATATTTAACTGAGATGTTGCACAAAGGACTTTCCTTTTCATCTATTATGATCCACGCCTCAGCAATTTCAGCTCATTACAACACGGATCCTCCTTTATTTTCATATCCACTCCTAAGACAGTACCTCAGAGGGGCTAAGAACATAAGAATGCCCAGGAGAGCTCCAACACCTACTTGGGATCTCAACTTTGTTCTGGAAAAGCTTACACTGCCGCCCTTTGAACCAGCTTTCTCAGCTGATTTAAAGTTTCTTTCATGGAAAACTGCCCTGCTGCTAGCAATAACTTCATCTAGAAGAGTATCAGAGCTACAGACACTAATGGCAGTGGAGCCTTTCCTCATTTTTCATCAAGACAGAGTCTCTCTACGAATTAACCCTTCCTTTATGCCAAAGGTGGTATTCAGTGTGGCCCTAAACCAAACCATTCATTTGCCCACCTTTTTCCCAAATCCCCAGAACAAAGGAGAAAGACTCCTGCACTCTTTGGACATTCACAGGCAATTACGTTACTACTTGGATAAAACTAAGGCTTTCAGAAAATCCGGCCAGCTCTTTGTAGCCTATGCTGCAGGATCACAAGGAAAAGCTATCTCAAAACAGACCATTTCAAAATGGATATGACATTGCATACATTTCTTCTACATGCATCATGGGAAACCTGTACCTGCTAGCATTAGGTCCCACTCCACCAGGGCTACGGCTACATCAGCAGCCTTTCTCAGGGGGGTGCCAACCAAGGATATTCTGGAAGCTGCAACTTGGAGTTCAGTGCACACCTTCACCAAACACTATCACTTACCTCTATATTCTAAAACTAAAGCTGGCTTTGCCACTGCAGTTTTGCAGGGCCTACTAGCTTCTTCTAACCCTGTTTAACTCCACCACCCATCCTTAGCTTTGGGATTCAACCCAAGTGTGATGACTGCAGCAGGGTAACACAATGAACATAGTACAGTTTTGTACCTACCATAAATGTAGATGTTCGAGTGTTCACCCTGCTGCAGTCCAGGTTACCCTCCCTCCATTCCCTCTGAACTAGCTGGACTTATCTATACCTTTCTATCCTATACAACCTCTGTGGTGTATTTGCTTGTGACTGAAGGTATTGTTTTATTTTTACATGTATATATTTTTATATAGCAATATGTATTGCCTACCTATTGGGGGCACCTGACATCTGGGGCAAGAAAAACTGAAGAAAATGGCATTGGATGCCTCTTATATACCCCTGGCGCACTGACGTCAGGGAAGAAGCAACAGCAACCAACGCCGGACCAAGACTTTGGAACTCTGGCCGACTGCGGGACCGCCTGACGGCAGGATAACCCAAGTGTGATGACTGCAGCAGGGTGAACACTCGAACATCTACATTTATGGTAGGTACAAAACTGTACTTTCCGGAAGTCTCAATCCCCCAGAGGCAGAGGGGGACAGGATAGACGCTGGCCCAGAGGCAGAGGGGGTCCGAGGAATTTTGGGTCTCGAGAACCGTTCTCGGACAGCAACCCTGAGGGGTTGCCCAACTGCTCTACTCTGGAGGCAGTCGGGGATCAATTGTCATTGCACCTGGCGGCATGGGAGTTATGTAACATCAGACTGCTGGGTGCTTCACATCATATCCAGAGGACTCTATCCCTTTTGTGGTTCCTCCCAAACATCTCCCAGATGTACCACCCACACAAAGGGAGTCAGCAGCAATGGAAATCTCCAAGCTGCTATAGTAACGAGCCATCAAACCCGTTCCCCCAGATCAGTCCGGATCGGGCATCTACTCCAGGTTCTTTTTGGTGCCAAAGAAAATGGGGGATTTAAGGCCCATTCTGGATCTATCTACCCTGAACCCATCAGTTGCCAAAGAAAAATTCCGGATGGTCACATTACAGTCAATCATGCCGTACCTGCAAGAGAGTGATTGGGTGTGCTCGTTAGACCTCCAAGATGCATACTATCACATAAAGATGCACAGAAGCTCCAGGAGGTTCCTCTGCTTCCGGCTAGGAGTCGGTCATTACCAATTTCGAGCCCTACCCTTTGGTCTTACCACAGCTCCCAGGGTGTTCACCAAAGCGATGGCGGTAGTAGCGGCTCACCTGAAGTTTTAGGGGATTCAGGTCTACCCGTACCTGGACGATTGACAACGCACTGCTCCCACCAGGCGTCTACTTTGTTAAACTAGGGGTTATTTCTTAAAGCTTGCATTTCACTTGGGGATTACAGTCAACACATCCAAATCTCTTCTAAATCCTGTCCAGGTGATAGACTACATTGAGACACGGATAGACACACTACAGTGCAAAATCTTCCTGACCACGGAGAGAGTTCGAAACCTGAGGATGCATGTTTCCTTGATCTACCGTTCTTATCTTCCCTCAGCAGAATCGGTTTTGAGGGCCCTAGGTTCTATGGCAGCGACCATAACGCTTCTTCCGTGTGCCCGGTTACAAATGCGAGTACTACAGTGGACTCTTATCGGTGCAGTGGTCCCAGTTAGATTTTCCATTATCGTATCCAATACACCTCAGTCGCATCTGCAGACTCTCTGGAAATCTTGGAGGGACGACCTTTTGTTCCAGCCCCTGTCCAAGCCACAGTGACCACGGATGACTCCCAACTTGAGTGAGAGGGGCATTGTTTAGGCAAGACAGTCCAAGGGCTGTGGTCCCCTGTCGAGACCAGTTTGCACATGAACATTTTGGAGATGAGGGCAGTCCTTTTGGCGTTGCAGGCCCTTCATGTTTTTCTTCCAGTGGGATCCATTGCATTTCATTCGGACAACATATCGGTGGTCTGGTATGTCAACAAACAAGGAGGGACCAGATCTTACCCCCTTTGTTGTGAGGCCATGAGAGTTTGGGAATGGACGATCTCCACCGGTCGCTTTCTCATAGCAATGCACATTCCGGGATGGTCCAACATCCTAGAGGACTGGTTAAGTCGGACTATTCTGATGCCTTACGAGTGGTCTCTGAATCATTCAGTAGCGGAGAAGATCTTTCTGGAGTGGGGTCAACTTTGCTGCGATCTCTTCGCATCTACTTCCAATGCGAAATGTACCAAGTTCTTCGCTCTGAACCCCCAACTGGGGGAGTCCCCCAGAGATGCTCTAGTCCATGCTTGGCCTCCCAGTCTTCTGTATGCTTACCCTCCAGTACCTCTTATTCCGAGGTTTCTACAGAAAGCTTGTCGACTGGGGAGCAAAGTGATCTTCATTGCCCTGTTTTGGCCTTGCCAGGTATGGTTTCCCCTTCCTTTGGTCTCATCTTCTGACTCTGTCTTGGATCCAATTCAGGATCTTATTTCACACCCTTCAGGGGTTCCTCATCCAAGCCTGGACAGTTTGAAGCTCACGGCTTGGCTGCTCCAGTTCCCCTGATTGCTAGGACTCCTGGATTATCCTCTTCAGCCAGGTCTATTCTGGTGGCAGCTCATAAGTCTTCCACTAGGAAGATTTACCACAGCAAATGGAAACATTTTTCCTTTTGGGCTTCTCAAAGTAGTTTAGAACCTTTCACAGCTCCTATTTCTGCCATTCTCGACTTCCTAGCCAATATTTTTCAACAAGGAGCAAGCTCTTCTACTATCAAAGTTCAATTAGCTGCCATCTCTCATTTTCACGTGGGTGAGAATTCTGCTTCTCTGGCCTCTTCCAGTCTGTGTAAAGCCTTTATTAAAGGTACTTTCCTATTACGCCTCCCGGTCAAAGATCCTGTTCCCTCATGGGACCTTACTATGGTTCTTCAAGCTTTGGTCCCTCCATTTGAACCTGCAGCATCCACAGATCTTAAGTTTTTGTCTTGGAAAACAGCATTTCTAGTCGCTATCACCTCTGCTACAAGGATTTCAGAAATGCAAGCTTTGTCTATTAAAATTTCATATATGATTTTTCCATAAGGATAGGGTTTCCCTTCAGACCAATCCGTCCTTTCTTTCCAAGGTTACATCACAAGTTAACATCAGTCAGACCATTAACTTGCCTGTTTTTTTTCCAAATTTTGCTAACAAAATGGAATACAGACTCCACTTGTTGGATGTTCATAGACAGTTACGATTTTATTTACACAGGAATAAAACCTTTCGTAAATCTGACCAATTGTTTGTGTCCTACTCTAAACCCTTTTTGTGTAAACCTATCTCCAAGGTCACAATCGCTAGGTGGATTTCCTTGTGAATCTCCTCCGAGTCAGGTGAAAGCTCATTCCACTAGCTCAATGTCTACTTCCACGTCCTTTTGGTCTAGAGTGTCATTGGATTTTGTTCTGCAGCAACTTATTCCTCATCTCATACCTTTATCTGTCACTACAAATTAGATTTGACTTCTAGAAGGAGAGCATCCTTTGGTTCCGCTGTGCTCCGGAATATCCTTCCAGGAGGGCCACCCAGGAGTTTAGTAGCTGGGGACTCTGTCCCACAGGTTGAAGACCAAATGAAGTAAACTACTTAAGATAAAGAAGGTATGTTCTCACCATAACGTTCCATCTGAGTAGTTCTACTTCATTTGTCTTCAACCTCCCTCCCTCCTTCCCCCTGGCTGTATCATATGGACAGCCTGTTTGGCTGCAGTTTTTAGGTCATAAGGTATTCTTTCAGGTCAGGTTCTCAGTGGCAGCAAACTCGATCTGAGGGTTGGAAGGTAGTGGAGGTGTATTATTGGAAAGGGGAGGAGCTTGGAGCAGATGCTAGTGAACTTGCCGGCTCGGATCTGATATGGATCCGGAGCCCACAGGTTGAAGACAAATGAAGTAGAACTACTCAGATGGAACGTTATGGTGAGTATATAACTTATTTTTTTCTCGTTATGGCTGACAAGTCTGTGAGATTTAAAAAGTGCATCTACTATGGTCATAAGATCCCTAACTCAATGCCAACAGGGAGTGCCTGTATTGTTTAAGCGTTGCCCACCTACATGTGGGCTGTTCAGTTTGTTCGGGTTTCATTTCTTGTACTTTAAGTGACTGAAGGAATAAGCTTGTTCTGAAAGGTTTGCTTGCTTCCTCTGTTGTTTCTGTCTTGGCTGGGGCTTAGACCACTTCTAGTTAAACAGAGAAAGGGAAGCCTGGCACTGCTACTAAAAAAAAGATGTCCAGGAAATAACTCCTGATCATTCTTCCCTGTCAGCTCTGTCTAATGAGCCACCAGCTAAAGTTACCTAGACATCAGATCCAGAACCTTCCTCAGATCCTACTACATCGAGATCCAATCTCTTCTTTTGTCCCCAGAGCTGATGTCTTCTGGGCTCCATTTGTCCTTCTTACAGGAAATAGCTAGAAAATCCTCCAGATTGCCATCTACTGATTCACTTCTTAGGTTTTCTAGGAGCTTGTCTGAGGTGAATAGCATGATGTGGAAGTTTTTCTGGGCTCAGATTAAGGTGGGCGTCATTCTGGCTCCATCTGCCATCAGAAGCCATGACCCTGCCCTCATCTTAATATCATGTTTCTTCTCTTTTTTCGATCTGACCAGTGGTTTCAGAGTCCTCAGATGTCAGATCTTTGAAGATGTCCTTGTCAGATCTGAAAAATGCTCGGTGTTTGACTCCGACCATTCCCCTGAGTCAACCAGCTCTGACCTCATTGGACTCTTGGAGCTGAAACTTTGGCACTGGCTCTGGGCTTGGGATTGAATCCAAGGCTGTTGGAGCTGTTCTTGCTGCTTGGCCTCAACCCCTCTCGAGACAGGAGTCCACAGGGTTAGAGAGGACAGGGCAGGTGACTTCAGCCCCTATGAGACTGGCTGCTGTTTCTACTGGACCTTCTGACTTTGAGGTTGTGGAGAAAAGGCTTTCTCTTTACCCAGACAAAGGGCATCGTTGCCTTGCCTTCTTTGGATTCTGCTCTCCCTCCACTGATTCTGAGCAGTGCCATCATGCCTCCTCCTTTGGGACAGCCACTCCGTACAAGCCCTCAGCCAATCCTCATACAGGACTCCCCACCTTCTTCGGATTCTTCACCAGACCATCCCACTGGAGAGGTCCCTTGGAAGAGAACATGCAAAAGGAGGCAGCTAGATTCCCCTCAGGAATCTGTCACTGAAGGCACTGACTTCAATGAAGGGGAAGGGTCTCCTAGCTCTCCACCTGATGTCTGTTTTGGAGAGATCCTAAAACTTTTTAAACAGAGAGGCGATTGGTTTTCAGATACCCTTCCAAAGAGAAGTCTGTGTTTTTGGAAGCTTTTGGGGGCTGGCTTGCCTACTTCTTGAGTGGTCCCTCTGGCTGATGAGTTAATTGATCTTATTTCACTCTGAGCATGGAAGGAACCTGATACAATGGAACCCATACCAAAGAGATCTGACAACTTTCTAGCCCCTTCTAAAGATAGGGCCCCCTGGAGCAAGGGAGTCCCCTATAGATGCCTTATTGGTGGGGGAAACCACTAAGAGAGAGCTTGCAGAACAGAGGTCATCTGTCCATCCTCCAAATAGAGAGTCTAGGGCATTGGACAGATTTGGTCTAGAGCATTGGACAGATTTGGCAAGTGCATTTATGCCTCAGCCACCTTTGCCCTTCAGTTGCTGAACTACTTGACACATTTTACCAGGCTGCAAAGATTTGATCAAGAAGCTTTCCAAATCTCTTTAGGGGTCTGTGTCCGTGGAGGACCAGACAAAAGCTTCTTCACAACTGGCCACCCTTTAGTCCATCTCGAGTGCATCCATGAGGTTAATCTCTCACGTGGCTGAGGGTACCTTTAGGACTGCAGGTTCAGGCATAGCAGTCAAGAGGCATGCCTGTATGCGCTTGTGTCATTTTGCTGACCCCTTCAAATCTTTATTCATCAAAGCTCCCTTTTTTTGTTCAGCTCCAAAGTTAAAGAAACACTCTTCAGAGGTGAACAAGACAGAAAAGACCCTGATCTGAAGTAGTTAACTTCATTTGTGCAGCAACCTATGGGGAATCGGATCCGACCTTGGATCCGAGCCGGCAGTTTTCAACAGCTTTAGATCCGAGCTCCAAGCTCCTCCCCCTACCCATAATCCCCTGCCAACCCTGACCTCAGATCTAGTTTGCCGCGGTTTATTTCAGCAGCTTGATCCCGAGTTCCAAGCGTTTTCATTCACTTTGTGAGAAAAATTTAACTTTTCTGACCCTTTTCTTTAACTCTTGGTGTGAGTGTGTGTTCAGGTCCCTTTTTCTACTTAAAACTCTCTTAGTTTAATTTATTTTGTTTCATATTTAACCTCCCCCTTCCTTCGTGGTTCCGTCAGGGTTTTGTGTGTGTGTTTGGGGCCTAGTGTGTGTGGGTTTACCTTCTTAGTATGTCTGAGGCCCCAAAGTTGATGTTTTCTAAGTGCACCAAGTGTGGCCATAAGCTGTCTCCAGTGGATGGCCACACTCTGTGTGTGTTGTACCTTGGGGTTGAGCACCTGTCCTCTGGATGTACCATTTGTGCAGCGTTCAACCCCAGGGCACTCAAGGACCGGAGGTCTAAGCTGATTCTGGCAGGTCTTCTGCCCCCGGACTCTGCTTCTACCTCCAGTCCTCCCGTGGCTCCCGCTGCGGCGCCTGCCACTCCTGCTTCCCTCCCCCCGGCCGGGACTCAACCTCCCGCCTTAGACCCGGAGGAGAGGGAGGCCAGGAAAGAAAGGAGGAGGGAGAAGCACCACAAACGGCGGGCCGAGGCCTCCGCTTCGCCCCCCCCGGCTAAGCGGTCTTCTCCCTCCAGGTCTTCTGGGTCTCCTCCTTCTCGGATCCGGTCCCTGTGCTTTTCACCGGGTCCTGAGGAGGAGACCCGATCTCCTTCGAGGTCATCGAGGTGGCACTCCCGCCCCGCCTCGGTGGCCTCGTCGAGATCTACCCGAAGTCGCACGGATGCAGATTTGGACCGGATGATGAGAAGATTCCTCCAGGCCCACAGATGGGAGTGCTCCTGCCCCCCCCCCGGGGGGGAACTCGACCCCCTTCTTTGCCTCGATAGCTCCTTCTCCGTCTCGTTTTCCGGGTTCGGAGTCTTCGGAGCCAGGCAGCCTTGTCGCCAGGGGTGTGTCGGCGCCGATGTTCTCGGGTACTTTGGCGCCGACACTTCCCTCGAGTCTGTCGGGTCCATTTTCTTCGGATCCGAGCTGTCGGAGCCGAGGGCTGAGCTTCGGATCCGGGGGTATCGGTATGTCTTCGGCTCAGTCCAGGTCGGAGCATGCTGGCCCATCGGATCCGATCGCTTCGGCGCCGGCTCCAATCCGTCCGTCGGATCCGAGCGAGGGTCTGCTTTCGGGTCAGAGAGAGAGCAGCTCTCCCTCGGCATTCGACGTGGTGGAGAGGGCCCTGTCGAGAGATTCCAGGCCCCCGGCCCTTGCCATGGCTCCACCCTGCACTCCTTCTCTTTTGGATCCTACTTCAATCACCCGGGCCCATGGACAGCCTGCTTTGACGTCCCAGGTAGTTCCATTGGAACAAGACGTTGCTGGTGAGACCTCCTCGGACAGCCCACCCCGAGGAGGTTCCTCACAAGCGAAGGTGCAAGAGGAGGCACCTGGACTCCCCCGAGTCCTTGACTGAGGACACTGATTTGAAGGAAGGGGAAGGCTTCCCAAGATCACCCCCCGAAGATGTCTCATTTGGTGACATCATGGAGATGCTCAGAATAAGGGGGGGTGGTCTGCCCAAAAGCCTACCTCGGACGAATCCGTGTTCCTGGAGGCGTTTGAAGCAGGCCCGTCTACCTCTTGGGTGTCCCCTCCGGCCGACCCCCTGGTAGACTTGATTACTACCAGGGCGTGGAAGGAGCCGGACACTGTGGAGCCAGTCCCCAAGCGTCCGGACAAGATTCTTTGCCCACCCTCTGACAAGTCCCACTGGAGTAAGGGTCCTCCTGTAGATGCCATGTTGGTGGCAGCGGCCACCAAGAGGGAACTTGCTCAGGAGAGTCCCTCAGTTCATCCCCCGAGCAAGGAGTCTCGGTCGATGGACCGCCTAGGGAAGCGGGTGTTTAGTTCGGCTACCTTCTCTGTGAGGTCGCTGAACTACATGGCACATGTGCTCCGACTGCAGCGGGACCTTATCAAAGAGTACGCTGCGTCGCCCCTTGAGTCCATGTCGGTGGAGGACAAACAATTGCACTCCACCCGGATGGCCACTCTACGATCCATATCTAACACCTCTATGTGGCTACTGTCTCATACCACGGAAGGAGCCGCTAGAGCCAGCAAAGCGGGCGTCGTTATGAGACGTCGGGCCTGGCTCCGGCACTGTGATTTCGCGGAACCATTTAAGGCGTCTTTCGCTAATGCCCCTTTTGATGGTTCTGCCCTCTTCGGCAAAACCGTGTGAGATACCTTGGTCCAGAGCGAATAGGACAGGAAGACGTCTGCCGTCGGAGTCCGCTTCTCTGCTCCCCAGAGGTCCTTCTCTAAGAACCAAAAGGGACGGAAGAAGATGTGGTTCCAGAAGTTGCAACAGTCCCGTCCCGGACTCCCAGCCCTTCCGCGGCAGAGGAGGGCAGGGTGGATGCCACCCTGGAGCCAGAGGGGGCCCGTGGAACTTTGGATCCAGAGAACCCTTCTCAGACCAACCCACGCAACACCCCGGAGGGGTTGCCCGACTGCTCCACTCTGGAGGCAGTCGGGGGGGCATTTCTCGAAGCACCCAGCAGCTTGGGAGTCCATCACGACAGACCGCTGGGTGCTTTGCATCATATCCAGAGGGTATCAGATTCCCTTTTCTCGTTACCCACACAGTCCCAGATACCTCCCCGATGTCCCACCCCATCAGAGGGAGGCCGCAGCAATGGAAATCCAACATTTGCTGGAAAAAAGAGCCATCCAACATGTCCCCCCAGACCAGTGCGGGTCCAGGTTTTACTCCAGGTTCTTCTTGGTGCCAAAAAAGACGGGGGACTTGAGACCAATCCTCGACCTCTCTTCCCTGAATCTGTCAGTAACCAAAGAGAAGTTCCGCATGGTCACTCTTCAATCCATTCTCCCCCTTTTGCGGGAGAACGATTGGATGTGCTCTATAGACCTCAAGGATGCATACTACCACATTCTGATGGACAGGCGATCCAGGAAGTTCCTCCGTTTCCGGCTAGGAGCCAGTCATTTCCAATTCAGGGTCCTCCCCTTTGGTCTCACCACAGCCCCCAGGGTGTTCACCAAAATGTTAGCAGTGATAGCGGCCCACCTGAGGCTCCAGGGAATTCAGGTCTTCCCGTACCTGGACAACTGGCTCCTGACCGCCCTGACAAGGCATCTACTTTGTGCAGCCAGAAACTACTTTCTTCGTCTAGCTTCCCTGGGTGGGGATCACTATCAACATAGAGAAGTCATCTCTTATCCCGACCCAGACCATAGACTTCATAGGGGCCAGATTAGACACAAACAAACTCCTAGCTTTCTTGACCACAGACCGGCTACTAACCCTGAGGCTACACGTGCAGGCCATTCTGCAATCTCCAGCTCCCCCGGCGGAATTGGTCCTGAGGGCTCTTGGCTTGATGGCGGCAGCAATCAACCTATTGCCAGTGGCACGTTTGAACATGAGGGTCTTACAATGGTCCCTTCAGGTCCAGTGGTCCTTTCTTCACTATCCTCTGAGCCATCCCGTTCCCCTCAGCAGGGCTTGCAAGAGGGCCCTCCTATGGTGGCTGCAATCTCCAGACCTCCAGCAAGGTCGCCCCTTTTCTATGACCCTTCCACTAGCCACGGTGACCACGGACGCCTCCCGCCTCGGGTGGGGGGCATTGTTCGGACAGGACAGTCCAAGGCACGTGGGACCTCACGGAGACCTCACTGCATATCAACGTCCTAGAGATGAGGGCAGTGCTGTTTGCGTTGCAAGCACTTCAGGACCCTCTTCCTGTAGGAACGATTGCGATTCAGATGGACAATATGTCTGTTGTCTGGTACATCAACAAACAGGGGGAACCAGGTCTTAACCACTCAGCCAAGAGGCCATGAGGGTGTGGGAATGGGCGATCTCCACCAACCGCTTTCTCATAGCAACGCACATTCCGGGACGGTCCAACATCCTAGCGGACAAACTAAGTCGCACCATCTTGTTACCATACGAGTGGTCTCTGAATCCCGAGATAGCGAATCGGATTTTCGCCAAATGGGGTCAACCCTGTTGCGATCTCTTTGCCTCTCCCTCGAACACAAAATGTTACGACTACTTCGCTCTCATTTCCCCCTCCGGGGAACCCCCGAGAGACGCTCTGGTGCATGCTTGGCCTCCCGGTCTTCTTTATGCTTACCCTCCTCTTCCTCTGATGCTGAAGTGTCTTCAGAAAGCCAGTCGGTTGGGGAGCAGGATTATCCTCATTGCCCCGTTTTGGCCTCGTCAAACCTGGTTCCCTTACCTTTGGTCTCATCTGGTAAATCCTCCTTGGATTCTAGATCCCTGTCCGGATCCAATATCCCACCCCCTAGATCTCCCAGTCCCGAACCTGGACAACCTCAAGCTCACAGCTTGGCTGCTCCAGTTCCACTCGTAGCTAAGACTCCCGGTATCTCTTCCCCAGTTAAAACTATTCTAGTAGCAGTGCACAAGCCTTCTACTAGAAAGATCTATAGCAGCAAATGGAAACGTTTCTCCATTTGGGCGGAACACAAAAATTTGGATCCTTTTACAGCTCCTTTGCCCGCTGTATTAGACTTTCTGTCAGGATTGTTTCATCAGGGGTCTAGCTCCTCCACAGTCAAGGTTCAACTAGCAGCTATCTCTCATTATCACGTGGGCAATGAACTGGGCCCTTTGATCACCACGAAATTGTGTAAGACCTTTTTGAAGGGCACCTTTCTGCTCAGACTTCCAGTGAAGGATGTAGTCCCTCCTTTGGATTTAACGCTGGTGCTTCAGGCCTTGACAGCTCCCCCGTTTGAGCCTGCAGCTTCAGTAGATCTTAAATGCTTGTCATGGAAAACGGCCTTTCTTGTCGCTATCACCTCGGCTCGAAGGGTCTCTGAACTACAGGCCCTCTGTGTAAAACCCCCATACTTGACCTTTCACAAGGATAAAGTTTACCTCAGGACCAATCCCTCTTTTCTTCCCAAGGTTGCCTCTGAGTCAAATATTAACCAGTCCATCAACCTGCCGGTCTTTTTTCCTAATTACAATAACAAAGGGGAATACAAATTACACTCATTGGATGTGCATAGACAACTTCGCTTCTACATCCACAGGAAATCGGTCATAGGAAACCCGACCAGTTGTTCGTCTCCTTTGCCAAATTTAACTTGGGTAAATCTGTGTCTAAAGTCACACTCTCTAGATGGATGTGTATCCTTTTAGCATATGAAAGTTCGGGCAGGCCCGCACCTCAGGGAGTCCATGTCCACTCTACTCGATCTATGTCTACCTCTGCGGCTTTTAGAGCTAGAGTCTCTTTGGATGATATTTGCTCGGCAGCCACTTGGGCCTCATCTCATACCTTTATCAATCACTATAAATTGGACATTATCTCCAGAGGGAGAGCATCCTTTGGCTCTGCAGTGCTCCGGAACATCCTTCCATGAAGGCCGCCCAAGATTCAGGTAGCTGGGGACTCTGTCCCATAGGTTGCTGCATAAATGAAGTTAACTACTTCAGATTAAGAAGTTATGTACTCACCATAACATTCCATCTGAGTAGGTAAACTTCATTTGTCAGCAACCTTCCCTCCCTCCTACCCCCTCACTTGCGAATGTCTTCATACTCAGGTCCATGGGTTTTACCCACTTTATCTTGAGAATAATAATTTTATAGCAGTCTCTGCTGTTGGGCAAACTTGATCTGAGGTCAGTCAGAGTTGGCAGGGGATTATGGGTAGGGGAGGAGCTTGGAGCTCGGATCTAAAACTGTTGAAAACTGGATGGAACGTTATGGTGAGTACATAACTTATTTGCCATTATGATCCATATTTCTACTCATAGTTCCAAGGGCCTTTCCTGGAACCATGAGGAGATGGCTCTTCCCAAGGCAGAGAGGGTAACTAATGGAAGATGCTTCCTTTGAAGCAGAGGTGACCCGCTGAACCCAGGGCTTCAGAGATACCTTCTCTGACTGACCTTAGTGCCCCTGAAGGTTTACCCAATTGCTGCAGTCTGGAGGCAGTCGGGAGCGATTATCTCTGCACCAAGAAGCCTGGGTATCCATCACAAAAGACACATGGGTGCAGAAAATCATATCCAGTGGTTATTTCATACCATTTTTCCAAATTCCGGCAACAAAAGGGAAAAACTTTCCAGATAGTTCACCCAATCAGGGGGAGGCTGCAGTCTTGCAAATGGAAAAGCTGCTAGAAAAGAGTGTCATCCTAAAAGTCTCCCCAGACCAACAAGTCTTGCTTACTGAAGATTTTTAGTGCCAAAGACAACAGGAGACTTGAGACCAATTCTGGATCTTAGCAGACTCGACCAGTTTGTAAAATACTCGAAGTTCCGGATGGTCACGGTTCAGTCCATTTTACCTCTTCTATGAAAGGACGACTGCATTTGCTTGATAAATCTTCAAGATAAGTATTATCACATCAAAGTGAACAGATGCTGTAGAATATTCCTGCTCTTTTAGCTCTGAGACTGTCATTATTAGTTCAGAGCACTGCCATTTGGTCTCACCACAGCCTTCAGGTTGTTCAAATGTTTGGCGATGATAGCGGCTCACCTGAGACTGCTGGGATTCCAAGTGTTTTTACACTTAGACGACTGACTCCTGACTGCCCCATCCAGGCATCTGTTGATTCAAGCAAGGGATTACTTGCTCCAGTTATGTTATCATTTGGGCATCAGTCAATTCCACAACCAACCAGATAGCTTCCCTTCCTCTAACAAGGGTCTTAGGTCATGAAAGTAATCTCCCTTTCTCATTCAACAGGAAGACTAGTCCTCCAAGCGTTAGATTTGATGGCAGCAGTGATAATTCTAGTTATGTTAGCCAGATATTGTGTGCATGTCCTTCATTTGACTCTCTCAGTACAGTGGATCTCTTCTTCAGCATCTTGTAAGCAACCCAGTCAAGATTTCCAAAGTTTGCAAGGAATATCATATTTGGTGTCTTCATTCAGAAGAAGTTTCTCAAGGTCTTCCTTTCGTTCTCTCTCAGCCAGTAGCCGCAATCACCATAGATGCACCCCAAATTGGGTGGGAGAGACATTTCTTGGTAAGGACAGTCCAAGGTGAATGGTCCCCGGAAGAGGCTAATTTGCACATCAGTGTCCTGGAAATAAGAGCTATCCTACTAGCATTACAGGCATTTCGAGATGTTCTACCTTCAGGGATGATTGCAATAAATACAGACAACATGTCAGTAGTCTGGTATATCAGCAAACAGGGGGCAACCAGATCTTACCCATTGTGTCGAGGCAGTGAGTGTGTGGTAAAAGGACAATCTCTTCCAGTTACTTTCTTATGGCATTGCACATACTGGGGAAAATCATTGTGCTTCCAGACAGATAACGCAGGTCCATTTTAATGCCTCACGAGTGGTCTGTCAGTCAGAGTGGCGGGAAATATTTTTCAAAAATGGGGCCAGCCTTGCTGTGATCTTCTTGCTTCTCTCGTCAACAAGTGCAGGTTCTTTGCCCTGGTCCCTCCACAGAGGGAGTCGTCGAGAGATGCTGTAGTCCATGATTGGTCCTCTGGTCTATCATCCTCATTGCACCCTTTTGGCCTCATCAGGTCTGGTTTCCCTTCCTCTGGCTTCATTTTGTTTATCCTCCTTGTATACTGGATCTGTGTCCAGAACTCCTATCTTACCTGACAGGGATGCAACATCCAAACATCAATGGCCTCAAGTTAATTGCATGGTTTCTGCAGTTCCAGTAATAGCTAGACAACCGAGGCTTTCTTCTTCAGTTCAAAAGATTCTTTTATCCTCATAAAAGTATTCCACTAGGAAAATTTACAAGAGTAAATGGAAAAGATGGTCATTCGGGGCCCTTCAGAGAGATTTGGATCCTTACTCTGCCCCAGTCTCAGCAGATGTACTTCCTTATCACTGTTGCAGTATTATTTATAATAGTTATCCCCTGCCAAAGGTTTTCCAACGTCCGGCCAGTATACCAAAGTGTTTAGGTTATAATAGGTGTGCCATACATCACATGTATACTCCCTGTGTAGGGCATAAAGGTAACATACAGTTGTACCATCCTCAGTAATTCTTTGCTGCCAGTCCAAACACCATCTTCGATCATCTGAATGCTCGTTCATTTGCTGGTTACCAAGCCGCTTTTCAATAAGTGCCCCATTGTTTTTTTTCTTCTTGGTTTCATGTCATCAAGAAAGGGGAAGTGCCATTGTGGGAGACAGATTTCCCATAAGTTGGTCATGAGCAGTGTTTGTTTTGCTTGGGTGCTTCTCATGACCATACGTCTTGTTACATTTGTCAGGCATGTGTTCTGAAAACTTTGCATAGTCGTCTCTCTCTTATTTAGCAATTTACTTGATAAACCAACATCTGAAATTGTTTACTAAGGATACTGTGGAGGAATCTTCCTGATCCGATGGTCAGCTACCCACAAATAAGATAAAGAAAGCTTGGTCTGATTCTTGAACTATACTGCTTCTGCCAGGCATCTTTCTCGAGGTTAGTAAAAGCTTGGAGGACCACCCAGTTTTTCAGCCAGATCCCTGTGCAGCTGTCATTTTGGAGGCTAGCATGGACCCAGCTTCTCGCACGTCCCTGGAGGCCTTGTGGATGTCTGCTTCAGATCTTCAGGGGGAACCACAACAGATTATTTCTGAAGGGCCTAGGGGTGTTCCTCAAAGTTTCATCAGAGAAGAGATTCTTACGACACTTAATGTTATCAGGGGTCCAAGCCACTTAAGATCTTTAGGGTTGACATCCCCTTGAAAAAGAAGCAGAAAACTAAGCATCTTTCTTCTGCTTCCAAAGATCCTTAAAGTGAATGGCACATTTCACACAAGGTCTGTGTAATGTCCTTATGGCTCTGAAGCTTCTACAGGGGGTTTCTCTTCCTGCCCCCCCCCACCTTGGTCTTTTACCCCTCTTAAGAGACCAGGTTTCCTCTAATGAAGATGTGGATTCTGATGAAGAATCCTTGACCTATTCTTCAAAGATTCCCTATCCTTTGGATTATGGCTCTGAGGAGGAGGAATCTGTTAGTCCTGATTTCTCCTTTTGAGGAGATTTCTTTTGGTGATGCAGTCTCCTGTATGATGGAATTTTTTAAGTGGAATTGTGCTCATGTCCCTGATGTCCAGAAAAGATACTATGAGCTCCTTCAAATGGAAGCTCCTAAGACCTCCTGTTCTTGCTGCCTTGTTGGATGCTTTGTATGCAGCTTCTCAGGCTCCTGACTCCCATCCCCTGCTCCTAAAAATCATGTTAGGTTTTATAAGGTGCCTAAGGACTGCATGTTCCTTTGTAGGTACCCCTCTGCTGATCCGTCTGTTGTTTCTGTGCTTCTGATAAGCCATCTAAATGTTTGCTTTCTACAAAGTTGCATCCCTCTCACAAGAACAGCAGAATTGTGGAGAGGTTGGGTAGGAAAATGTATACTTCTACCCTGGCCTTTAGAGCTGTAAACTACCAGACCCACATGATCAGGTATATTTTAGCTGTTCTGTCTCAGGTCTGTTGGGTTATTTCAGACCTTCATGACTCTGAGGGGAAGACTTCATCTCTTTCTTTACTAGGGAAATCTTCTCAGGTTGCTCACCATTCTGTGCTGGAACTGATGGCTCATCTAGAGCTGCTGCTTTTGGTTGTGTGTTGAGGAGGTATTCCTGGCTTCAACTCCAGCCTTTGCCTGATGCATTAAGGCTAAGTTGATGGATGCTCCTGTAGATAAACATCATTTTGGTCCTGCTGAGCTGTTTAAATCCCTTCAGGAAAAGGGTAAGGCTTTACAGGATTTGAAGCATATTTTTGTTTTGCCTGTTCCCATGTTTCAAAGGACTTGCACTAATAAACCTGCTTTTGTCTGCAGACAGTCTTGCCCTCCCTCCAAAGGTAAGAAGAATGGTTAAAGGGCTCCTCCTGCTAAGTCTACTCAATCTCCTTCAGCTCAAAGCCTCCTTTTCCACACAAGCCAGGTGGTGTCTGACTATCTTTGCCCCTCTCTTCAGTCGCATTAGTCTCTCTCTCTTTTTCTCTCTCTCTCTCTCTCATTCTTCATCTTTCCCCGTCCTTTCCTGTTTGATTAAAGATCACTCAGGATTCTTGAGTTCTCTCCATAATCTGCTAAAGGTACGGTATGGTTTGGAACCCCCCCCCCTCCCTTCCTCTTTTGGACATTTCTCAGCCTCCTCAGGGACAGCTGCACTTTATTCCAGAGATGCTCTGGGTCTGTTGTTTCAAGGATCAATTCAAGCAGTTCCAGTTCCTCAAAGTGGGAAGGGATTTTACTCCAGAATGTTTTTGGTCCCAAGAAAAGAATGCATCTGGGGCCCATTCTGGGTCTCTGTCAGCTAAACAAGTTTTTGAAGGTTCCTTCCTTTTGGATGCTATACCTTTAAACCTTGTTTCTTCCTCTACCTCAGGCTTTTCTAGTTTTCCTGGATCTCAAGAATGCCTGTCTCCATATCCCAATTCATCCCCTTTTCAGGAAGCTTTTACATTTCTGTACTTCCTTGCATTTTCAGTTCTCTGCTTTGCCCTTTGGCCTCTGTACTGCCCCAAGAGTCTTCACCAAACGTCTCGATCCTATGATTGCTTGCTGCAGGATGAGGGGAATTACAGATCTTTCCTTACCTGGATGACCTGCTCATTTAGGTCTCTTCTCCAGAGGTCTTTCTTCAGCATCTTCACATTGCTGTTTGTCTCCTTCAGTATCTAGGGTTTACAGTGAATTTTCAAAAATTATTCTTGACTCCTTCTCAAGATCATGCTTTTCTAGGGTGCAAGCTGCAGACTGTTCCGGTGCTGGTGCCTATTCCTTCTCCCAAGGCTTTAACTTTGATTGCATTATTTTTAATCCATTCTTCCTGTGGACTGCATTACAGCCAGGGAGTTTAAGGGTTCTGGGGATACATTGCTTCCACCATTCCTATGCTTCCTCTGGCCAAGCTTCATATGAGAAAGCTCCACTGGTTCCTAAAGTCAGTCTGGCTTCAACATTCTCATCCTTTATATTTTTCAATTCCCCTTCTCCCATGTCTCAAGTTGGAAATTTAGTGGTGGATTCATCGGTTGTCTCTCAATCCAGAGCTTCCTTTTCAACCTCTCAGGAACTCTGTACAGATGCCTCAGACATGGGATGTGGGGGGGGGGGGCTTCCTTCGGTCCTTTGAAAGTGCAGGGCCTTTGGTCTCTTTGACAAAGGAAAGACCACATCAGTATCAAAGAGATGAGAGTCCTCCTGGCTCTTCAGGCTTTTCATTCTCTTTTCCTTCCAGGGCCCCTCAAAGTCTTCGCTGACAGTACCACAATTATTTGGTTATCAATAAGCAGGGTGGGGGGTGGGCAAGATCTTATCTTCTGTGCAGACTAGCTCTTCAGGTATGGGATCTAGCTGTCAAGTATCAGGTGACTCTTCAGGCAGTTTACATTCCCTTAGGTCAGAAAACTGTGACAGATTCTCTGATCAGGTCCATAAGAGTCTCACGTGTGTATGTTTCTGGACATTGTCCATCAGTGGAGTACTCCTCAAGTAGATCTTTCTGTCTCTCCTCTCCTCTGAACAGACTTCCTCTCCTTTGCACCATGTCTTCTGGCCAGGAAGGTAGATGCCCTCTTTTTCTTTAAAGGGGCTGCTTCTTTATGCCTTCCCTCCCATTTCTCTCATACCAAGGGTCCTGTTAAAGATAGAACAGGATGCTCCCAAAATCTTGTTGGTGACTCTTTTGGCCCAGGCAGCATTTGTTCCCTCTCCTTCTGCATTTAGCCAAGGGAAACCATCACAAGTTACTTCACAGTGTGGATCTACTCACACAAGACAAGGGGTGTCTCATCCATCCCCACCTGTCCATTCTTAAGCTAACATTGTGGGTGATAGAATTTTGATCCCATTTTTGGCACTCTTTTTCCTGAGGACATGCTTTGGGTCTTGCAGGAGGACAGGAAACCCACTACCAGAAAATCTTATTTATCTAAATGGAAGAGATTTTTCTGTCTGGTGCCTTTCTCATAACCTGGATCCACTTACTATGGAAGTTCCTCTGGTTCTCCCTTTTTTGTGAACTGTTCAGTGCTGGGTTGGCAATACTCTTCTGTTAAAGATGAACTGTTAGCTACTTTTACTTGTCTGCCTTTGACCCCCCCCCCCCCCGGCTTCTAGAGTTGCCAAACAGTTTCTTAATGGTATCCTTCATATTAGGCCTCCCAGAAAGCCTATTCCTCCTTCCTGGAACCTAAATTTTGTTTTGGAAAAATTGACACAGGCTCCTCTACAGCATTGTTCTTGGAAGTCTGGTCTTCTTTTGACCAACATATCAGTCAGATAGGTGTCTGAGCTGCAGGCACCTGTGGCTGTTCCTCCTTATTTTGTTTTTCATAACTACAGGATGTCTCTTCATACTAATCCTTCTTTTATGCCCATGGTGGTTAATGAGTTGTGTCTTCATTTGCCCACTTTTTCCCATCTCCAAAATCTGCTAGTGAGAAGGTTCCTCACACCTTGGATTTGCATAGACAACTCTGATATTATTTGGATAAAACTAAAGCCATTCGTAAATCTGGACAGCTTTTTGCTTCCTTTCATCCTAGGTCTTTAGGTTTGGCTGTTTCCAAGTTTGTCTTTTTCCAAGCAAACCATTTCTTCCTGGATATCTAAAGCCATCTTTTTTTGTTATTCCTTTCATGGGAAATGCCTTCTTCCTTCTGTTAAGACTCATTCTACCAGGGCTATGGTTTGCTTTTTCAAGAGTTTGGATACTAATTCTATTTTTGAGGCAGCTATTTGGACTTCTCTACATACTTTTACCAAGCACTATAAGTTGTATGTTGTTTCTAGGGCTAGAGCTGTTTTTGCCAGGGCTATCCTCCTTGGTTTTCTTGAGGTTCTGCTGGTCCTCCTTCCTACCAAGTTACTTCCTGAGCTTTTTTATACTCTCCCTATTGTAAAGAATACTGCAACAGTAATATGGAAGGATATGGTACAGTTGTGTAAAATCTTAAAATAACAGTAGAGTTCCTTCTCTTCCCTGTTTCAGTATTTACTGCATCCCTCCTCCCTCTGTTCATTCTCTTCTTCTAGATGTACTAGTTGCCTCCTTGTATCCTTAGATGGTCGTTCCTCCTGATTCTTTTAAATTCTCAGAATAGTATATCCATACGTCACCTTTATTTCCTGCCCCGCGCGCGGGAAGCATATCGTGTGATGTACGGCGTCCCTATTATAGCCTAAAGGCTTTGGTATACTGTCCAGATGTCGAGCTACCCTTGGCAAGGGATCCCTATTGTAAAGAATACTGCAGTAGTGAAGAGAGGGACATCTACTGTTATGGTAAGATTTTACACAACTATACTTTCTCAGCTTTTTAGCCTCCATTTTTAACAATGCTGTGAGCTTTTCTACTTTTAAACTTCAACTAGCGGCCATTTCAAATTTTGACTCCGGAAAGAATCATTCTTCTTGGCGTCCTCGAGATCATGCAAGACCTTCCTTAATGGTACTTTTTTAATCAGGTCCCCCAGTTAAAGATCCTACACCCCCTTGGAATTTGTCTGTTCTCTTACAGACTTTTACTCAACCTCCCTTTGAGCCTTCCACTAAGTTTTTGCCCTGGAAAACAACTTTTCTGGTCACTACAACCTCCACTGCATGAGAATCGGAACTCCAAGCCTTCTCTGCAAGATCTCCATACTTGATTTTTAATAAAGATAGGGTCTCATTATGCACAAACCCACCCTTTCTACGAAAGGTAGCTTCTGAACCCAGTTTAAATCAGGTCATCAATTTACCTGTGTTCTTTCCTAATTTCTCAACTAAAGGTGAATATATGAAGTCTCTTCTGGGTGTACATTAGCAGCTAATGTTTTATTTACACAGAACACAGTATTTTAGAAAATCTGAGCAATTGTATCTTTCTCCCAGAATAAATTTGGTAAAGCAATTTCTAAAGTGACTCTAGCCAAATGGTTAACTGATTGTATATCCTTTGTCTATAAAGAAAGAGATTTAGCTTTACCCAAGCCCCCAAAGCACATTTCACGAGATCTGTAGCCACCTCATTGTCTTTCTGATCAAGCACTTCCATAGATTATATTTGTGAGCTGCACTTGATCAGTGCTCATATGTTTATTGCTCATTACAAGTTAGAGATGGTATCCAGAAATAGAGCAGCATTTGGTTCCACTGTACTGTGAAACATACTTCCACGAGGACCACCTAAGGTTCATCTAACTGAGAACTCTGTCCCATCATTTGGGGAATGAATAAAATGACACCATTTACAAAAGTTATATACTCACCATAACGATGCATCTGTGTTGTCCATTTTCATTTTTATTCAACTCCCCATTCTCCATCCTCCTTTCCACTGTCCTAGTGAGGCCTAAGGGATGTCCTTACAGGAACTCACCTGTTTCCTGCTTTGAGCTCCAACCTTTCTATACATTTTTATCTTGTGTCCTTTTATAGTGGAGTGTCAGGTACATGTAACTGTTGGGGCAGCAAACTCAATCTGAGGTACACCAGGAGAGTAGGGCATTGTGGGTAAAGGGAGAAGCTTGAGAGCTGGATCTGTGAGTCTGGCAAAAATGGCCAAGTCTGAAATACCAATGACACAAAAAATGCACTTGAAACTGGGGTATCTAGTACACATTTACTAAATAGTACGAATCACTTTCATCCTTTACTGCTCAGGATTTCATCAGAGTTAAAAATACATTAGTTCCTTTCCCGCTTAAAAAAAAACAATCAAATCAAACCACCCACAGCCAGCCAGATTCATTATTCATCAAAAAAAGACCCTTATACAAAAAGTACTTTGGTGTAAAGTAAAAACTTATAAATTAAAACCACAAGTTAAGGCCACCACAAGATTAGAAATATAAATGGCATACTAATACATAGTCATTTAAAATCCACGAAAACGGAAAGATTGACAACTTCTATAATAAATAGAACATTAAAATACAAATTTACATGACTAGTGCTTTACCTTTTAAGTATATTATATAGTGACAGAAACATTTAATCTTGTTCTTTAACAGCATTAAGGCATAATTCTTTTTGTTCCAGCAAATCTTCAGGATTCCCAACCCTCTTAAAGTACACATCCTATCAGTCACACAAAAAAAAATCTTTTAAAACAAGACTATTTTACTGAATTTATATATAAAGAATTACTCTGTTTTCCCTTTTAATATCATATAGATGTTCATAAATTCTCTCCTTCGATTTTTGAATGGTCTTACCCGACATAAAACGCAGGTACAAATAGCTAAGTAAATCACCATGATAGAGTTATAGTTACACCTTCCTGGACAAATCAAAGTTTCTATATCCCTCCACTGTAGCAAATGAACGGTTATTGATAAATTTCCAATATTTACAACACCCACATTTGTCCATTTTAGATGTCAGAGACAAAAGTGTGGGCGGAACTTGCTAAATAGTTCTTAACATTTTCTGTTTACTATAGGTAATCTTAAGAGCCTTTCCAAGAATAGTCTTAAGTTCTTTAGGAAGTATGGCATTCCACATTTTCCTAAGTACAGTCGCTATCAAAGGGGCTTCCCTGTTGTAAGGGAAAACCATAACCCCGTCATTTTTTCTCTTTTGTCATACCTTGTCTCACCCCCACTTCGGGATCACTCATACCTAAACCAAGATTTTTCCTCCCAAGAATAGGGACACATTTATCATTCCTCCCCTAAGAATGTCACCTCTGATTTCTAAAAAAAGGCTCAGGATAACAGCTCTCTTTAAATGTGTATAGTAATTTATCCATCTCACAAAAGAAATTAAAATCTTCAGTAACCAACCTAGAAAGATGTACCATCTGCCCTTTTACTATGTTTCTCTTCTGAAAATAGGAACGGCAACTATTGTAGTAAAGTAAGGAATATGAGTAAGCTTTCTTTGTGATAAATATTTGATATACATCTCCCATGTTGTCTGTACTTAGTAATGGTAAGATCAAGGGTCCTAATACTCTCCATGTAAAAAAAAAATACTGAACTTTAAAAAGTTGGTTATGTGGTTTAAATAGTCAATGGAATCTTAATAAAGATGTTACAGTACCATCCCATAAGATTAAAATGTCATGCAAAAATCTAAAATACCTGAAGATCTTATCAGAAAATAAAGAATTAAAAACAAATTGATGTTTCCAATCAGCTAACACTAGGCTTGTGTAAATAGGAGCACATTTCATACCCATGGTAACCTCTGCAATTTGGTGAAAAAATTCCCTTTCAAAAAAGCAAAATTGTTGCTCAAAACTAAATATAAAAATTTCAGGATGACAAAAATATCTGCATGTCTCTTTTTTACATCCTTTGTCAAGATATAAGAAAAATATTGTATCATAACCGAAAACAAACGGACTATGTCCACTGACACAAGATGTTCTTCGTCTTCCCTTGCTGCAGTCCTGACAATTGGGTATAGTCCGCGTCCCAGTCGGCCCGAATACCAGAGTATAAGGCTGACGTCGGTCATGGCGCCTTAGACTGACGTCAGTACGTCAGGGTACTAATGCGCATGACCGACGTCATTTCCTCAGTCTTTTTTGCCGCATGGTCCGATGCAGAAGCAATTTTGCGAGTGCAGGTTGGCGTTCTGAGATTTTCCGAATCCGGAGTTTCAGACCGAATACAGAGTTGGCTAAGTAACCCGTTAGAACATTTTGGTTTTTCTTGCCTCAGTATTTAACCGGATGTCAGAAAAAGTGAATAACTGTATTTCTTGTGGGAAGCAGATACCGCATAGGGATTATCATACATTGTGTATACCTTGTTTAGGGCCTGAGCACGACGTTGTTGGTTGCCGCTCTTGTGCTAAATTTAACAAGCGCACTATTAAGAGGAGGCTTGATTGTGCTAGGTTAGTGTTTGGGAAGCGTTGCAATTATACTATCCCGTCGGATGCTGCGACGCCTGCTTCATCTAAGAAGCGCAAGGACAAAACAGTGAAGTCTAGGGGTGAGGAACCGGCAGTCCCGGACGTCGGTCCTTTAGAAGGCTCAGGGGAGCCAGAGGTTTTGCCAGGAGTCTCTATGGAGTCTCAGGCAGATACTTTACTGTTACAGGATGTGCCCTCTCAGGAGGTAGGCCAGGCTGACGCGGCTTCTCAGGTAACTGTTCTTCCCTCTCTTCCCAAGGTAGTTAGGGCCTCTCCTTCTGTTGCCAAAGCTTCTTTTAGAGGAAGGCCAAGTTCAGCTTCTGTAGGGGCTTCTCCTAGCATTTCGGCTCTGTGCCTAAGAAACATATGCTTAAAATGGCAGAAGATTTGATTACTCTGATTAGAGGTTCTATGCCCCACCTGATAAGAGGCCTAGGGTGGAACAGGAGTTTGATAGTTTTGAACAGTGTTCACAGGCTTCAGAGTCTTCTGTGGAAGACTTGCAAGAGTTTCCTACTTATTCTGATTCTGATGTGGATGATTCCACTCCTTCAGCTTCTCCTCCTGAGGATTTTTCATTTTCAGAGACTCTTCACTCCATGAGGGAGCACTTTAAATGGGAAGGCCAAGATTACTCTGACTCCAGAAAACGCTTAGGGAATTCTTGTTTTGCCCCAGCATAGGCCCTTAGCTATTCCTCCTGTGTTGAATGTGGTGGAGGATGTTTTTGCAGAGGCTTCTCTGAACCCTGATTCCTTGCCTCCTGCTCCTGTTAAGCCTGATAGGTATTATAGGGTGCCCAAGCTCATAAGTATTTGTTTAAGAGTCCCAGGGCGGACCCAGAAACTGTTTCTCAGGGGCCTAAAGGTGTTAAAGCTTGTGTGGTTAAAAATCCTGTACCCTCTGATAAAGAGGCAAGGGCTTTGGATAGGTGGGGTAAGAAAGTATATACTTCTTCCACTCTAGCCATGAGGCGTTGAATTGTCAATTTCATATGCTGAAATATCAGAATTATCTCCTTTCACAATTGAAATCTAAGGTGGATGCTTTGGCGGAAGGTATTGAGTGTAAAGAATTGCTGGATTTGGTTCATGTGTCTGAACAAGTGGGTAAGCATTCTTTGCAGTGTGGTTTTGATGCTGTTCAGGCCTCCTCGAGGGTGGCTGCTACTAGTTCTGTTCTTCGCAGACATGCATGGTTGAAGGATCAGAATTTAGCTGAGCATGTTAAGACCAGGATTTTGGATGCTCCTTTACAGTCTGATGTGTTGTTTGGACCGCCTGTGGAAGCAGTTTTAAAGAAAATGGAGGACAAAGCTAAGTCTATGCAGACTGTTAAAGATTTTTGCAGGTGCAGCCTCCAAGTTTAGTAGAAATTGGCCTGCTAAGGGGTGGACATATCCTGCTTATGGTTCCCAGTCTAGGGGTAGGTCTAGACGTGGTAGGGGCAGGGCTCAAGGTTCGTTTAGGCCTAGATCAGACAGTTCGCCTGCTCAGACTTCTGGTGAGGGCAGGGGTCAGTCCTTTCGTAAGCAGAACCAATGACCTGCCTTTTCAGCTGCCAGTGGACTCTCGTCTGGCAGCTCCTTTGGGAGGAAGATTGTCTCTTTTCAAAGAAAATTGGGATTTAATCACTCAAGACAGATGGGTGCTGGATATCATTCATCACGGGTACAGATTTTATTTCCACACAATGCCCCTTTCAAAGGCATGCCAGATGTTCCTCCTCCACAAAGAAAAGAGGCTCACAAGCAAGTTTCTCAGTTACTCCAGATAGGGGCTATTCAGCCAGTCCCTGTGTCAGAAAGGGGCTTGGATTTTATTCTCGCCTGTTCCTAGTACCAAAGAAGGGGAACACGTGGAGACCAATTTTGGATTTATCTATCCTCAACACTTATCTGGACATTCCCAAGTTCAAGATGTTGACGTTACAGCAACTGTTACCTCTGCTGGGCAAGGATCACTGGATGGTAACTTTGGATCTCAAGGAAGCTTACCTTCATGTGCCCATAAGGCTAAGTTGCAGAAAGTATCTGCGGTTTCGAACTGGAGATTTTCATTATCAGTTCTCTGCATTGCCCTTTGGCTTATCTACTGCCCAGAGTATTCACAAAGGTTCTGGCTCCAGTGATAGCTTACTTCAGGCTTCAAGGCATTCAAATTTATCCTTACTTGGACGACTGCCTGATTCTGGCTCAAGAAAAGGAACACCTTCTACAGCATCTGGAATATGTCATAGCAGTGCTAAGATGCCTAGGGTATTCTGTGAGCGAAATAAAGTCCAGTCTAGTACCCTCTCAAGACATGTGCTTTCTGGGTGTGAGACTGAATACAGCAGCCCAGATGGCCTTTTTAACCCCGGACAAACAAAAGAGTCTGTCACTTTACTTCCATCAACTATCTCATCAGTCCGTGCTGACTGCAAGGACAGTCCTTCAAGCATTAGGGTTCATGGCATCTTGTATTCTGGTGCTTCCCAATGCCAAACTGCATATGAGGAAGCTGCAATGGTATCTCAAAATGTATGGACACAGCACTGCCAAGATTTGGACACTGTCATTCAAATAATACCTTGCCTTCAAAAGGAATTCTTGTGGTGGGCTCAGGAATGTCACCTAAACAAGGGACTCTCTGTGACCCGGCCAGAGGCGAGTCAGATTTTAACGACAGATGCCTCGGACACTGCTTGGGGAGCTCATCTAAATGGAAAGTGGATACAAGACAAGTGGCCTGCCAGACTACAGCATCTACATATCAACATGAAGGAGATGTTAGCAGTCCAGTTTGCATTGATGGCGTTCAAGGAGTTACTTCTTCCAGGGCAGGTGTTGATTCTGACAGACAACACAACTGTCATGTGGTACATCAACAAGCAAGGGGAACACATTCTTATCCTCTATGCAGGCAAGCAATGATTTTATGGGAGACTGCGTTAAGCCTGCAACTGACTCTTCAGGCAAGGTTTCTGCCAGGAGCACAGAACTCCCTAGCAGATGTATTAAGCAGACAAATCATGGATCCCCACGAGTGGAAACTGGATCTTCATGTATTTCAGAAATTGACAGTGTCATGGGGAACACCAGACATAGATCTGTTCGCTTCTCCACTAAACCACCAGCTGCCAAAGTATTGCACAAAGGGGTTTCATCACACAGCTTGGAAAGTGGATGCTCTGTCTTTCAGTTGGAAAAACCTTCATGTCTATGCCTTTCCACCTCTACCTCTTCTTCCAAAGGTATTACTAAAGGTCAGACAGGACAGGCCAAGGATGATTTTGATAGCTCCAGATTGGCCTCGGCAACACTGGTACCCACTTCTAAGGAGTCTTGTAAAGAAGCCTCCATGGCCTTTACCTCTGATTCCTCATCTGTTATCTCAGAAGGACGGTCATCTGCTCAATGTCAAGCTTCAATCTCTTCATCTCACAGCTTGGCATATTCTGTGTTGAAGCATGGTAGGTCTCAGCTTCCTCAACAAGTTTTAAATGTGATTATGGAAGCTAGAAGGCCTAGTACTAGGAGAGTGTACGCAGAAAAATGGAAGAGATTTTTATTTTGGAGTACAGCAAAGAATTTGGAGATTTCAGAGCCTAATTTGAGTGTGGCTCTTCAATATCTTACTGAATTATTGGACAAAGGTTTGTCTTTCTCTTCCATAAAGATTCATGCTGCAGCAATTTCAGCTCACTATGATTGTGACCCACCTTTGTTTTCGCATCCTTTGTTCAAGCAGTTTCTTAGAGGGGCAAAGAATATAAGACCCCCACGTAGAGCTCCTACTCCTGCTTGGGATCTCAATTTTGTGTTGGAAAAACTTACTCTACAACCTTTTGAGCCTGCAGCTACTGCTGAATTGAAATATTTGTCATGGAAGACTGCTTTTCTGTTGGCTATTACTTCTGCAAGAAGGGTGTCTGAGTTGCAGGCCCTTATGGCAGTAGAGCCCTTTTGATTTTCCATAAGGACAGGGTATCATTACGCACTAATCCTTCCTTTATGCCTAAGGTGGTTTCTAGTGTGGCTTTAAACCAAACTATTCATTTGCCTACGTTTTTGCAGATCCTCAAAATAAAGGGGAAAAGATTTTGCACACTTTAGATGTACACAGGCAATTGCGTTATTATTTGAGCAGGACTAAAGATTTTAGGCAGTCTCAGCAGTTACTTGTTTCTTTTGCTTTAAGTTCACAGGGCAAGCCTGTGTCAAAACAAACTATTTCTAGGTGGATTGGCTTTTGCATTGCATTTTGTTATTCCCATCATGGCAAAGAGGTTCCAGCTGGGATTAGGCCTCATTCCACTAGGGCTACTGCCACTTCAACAGCATTTCTAAGGGGGGTGGCAACTAAGGATATTCTGGAAGCAGCTACTTGGAGTTCAGTGCATACTTTCTCTAGGCATTATCACCTGCCTATATACTCTAAGACTAGAGCTGGTTTTGCCACAGCTGTTTTACAAGGCATGTTGTCAGCTCCTGCTACTTTATAATTTGCCAGCCTCCCTTACCTCTGCTTTGGGATTCTACCCAATTGTCAGGACTGCAGCAAGGGAAGCCGAAGAACATAGTACAGTTTTGTACCTACCATAAATGTAGATGTTCGAGGATTCCCTTGCTGCAGTCCAATTTACCCTCCCTCCTTCCCCTCTGTGTTTCAGGGTGGTTGTGTAGGTGAGTTTACATGCTTATATTTTTGTATATATTACTGTATATATTGTACATGTTTTTGGTGCAGGTTGTTTTGGGACTTGTCTTTTGGGTCTTCTGACATCTGGGGCAAGAAAAGACTGAGGAAATGACGTCGGTCATGCGCATTAGTACCCTGACGTACTGACGTCAGTCTAAGGCGCCATGACCGACGTCAGCCTTATACTCTGGTATTCGGGCCGACTGGGACGCGGACTATACCCAATTGTCAGGACTGCAGCAAGGGAATCCTCGAACATCTACATTTATGGTAGGTACAAAACTGTACTTTAAAACATCTCCTGTAAAAGGAATATAATCAAGGTTTTGTAAAATAGGCCAAGAATCTCATAATATATGCTCTTCTTTATCCAACAAATGCTTACATTGAAAATCAATATATGCAGCCAGTGGGTTCCATCTTAGCTCTACTAGCTGTCACAGTAGGTCTCAGTGGTGGATCAGCAGTATTTTTATGAATTTTCAGAATATCGAAAATAGAAGGAATAACCAGCCTGGCTACATTTGCAAAATCAAAAGTTTGGTTTTAAATACTGCCTTGACATAAGTCATATAAACAATAGTCAGTTTTCATATGTGGTACATTAATCTCATTTATATATATATATATATATATATATATATATATATATATATACGCAATTATATGTGTTCATGCCATTTAAAATATTTAACATTTTACCAGAATAATCCAGATGGTCCATAATTACGCCACCACCACTTTTTATCAGGTTTCATCACCCTAATATTTTTGTTACCCCTCAAATGTTTCAAAACATTTCTCTCACCAGTTGTCAAGTGGTCATCACATTGGTGTGTGTTTATGCCGCAAATTCTAAAATGGTCCTCACAGACCCTTTCAAAGATGGAGACTATTTGGTGGTTGTAGAAAAATGCTCTTTCTTTTATGATGTACTTCAGTGTTCAGAGTGTTGCCGAAAAACACTGTCAAGTATAATTGTCTGGTGTACTGTTTAAGTTGTATTAATAACCTTGCTATGTCAGTTCTAAAGTCAGGAATAATGGTAAACCCTTTTTTAAACAATGAAAAATAATCTTTATTGATGGAAATGTGACTCAAATTGAAACTTTTGAGCCCCAAACCAACATCACCATGGTCTAAAATGTTTTGATCATGAACATCTACACCTCCAAAGTCATAATGTTCAATATTCACAACCAAGTCCTGTTGTTTCTTCCCTTCTTCACTCAACATGCATGACCATCCATTGTTGGATCCGAGACCCATCAGTTGAAGAAGAATGAAAGTGGACAACACAGATGCAGCATTATGGTGAGTACATAACTTTTGTTTATGATGCCTTAGATGCTTCTTACAGAGAGCTGCCACAGATTCTGTCATCCACAGACATGTATGATCCAGCCCCTGTCAATTAGGTTAAGGCTGAACTACTAAATGTCCCATTGGATGGGTCTTCTTCAGAAGACTGGCAAACCAAAAGACTGAAAATTCAAAATACTGAACACATTTTTAATGCAGGGGGCAAGCCCCCTGCACCCCTTGTGGGTTGCTGTGCCTCCTACATCCCCTTCTTAACTATATGTACCAACTCCAAAATAGCACAACAGTGGAGAAGGGACAAATTCCATCATTCAGTCTTTCTGTTTTTTCTGTCTTCTGAAGTAGGCCCCATTGGACAAAGAATTCCTTTTCAGTTCTCCAGCTGAACAGGTTTTTGAGAAACTGGACAAAAAGCAAAGCAAGTAAAAACTGAAAGAATTGTACCTCTCTCCAGCTCTGAGATACAGGCCTTTCCCACCTAGACAAGACACAGGGAGGTCTTCATGTGGTAAAATACCACAACAGTGTAGGAGGTAGCAAATGGATCAATCATAAAGGGAAAGGGGTTCCAAAGAACCCACACAACATTGAGAGCAACTGTGACTGTTCTACCCCACCTTCCATTACCTTCCCCTATCCCTTCCAGACATCTTGCAGCAAAACTCTCTTACTCCTTCCTAAATCAGTGGAAATCCATCACTAGGGACCAGTGGGTCAACACCATAAAGAAGGGGTCCTCTATCCAAATCAGAGAAGTACCACCCTTGTTGTGCATTCCAAAGCTACCAAAAGAGCAAGAAAGCATCTTACTATCTATCTAACTCCAGCAAGGATCCATCCAGCCTGTCCCTCCAGAACGATAACGAAAAGGCTTCTCGTCAAGGATATTTCTAGTCTCAGGAAAAGAAGGCAGTCGGAGGCCCATCTTGGATCTCTCAGAGTTCACAAGTTCCGCAGCATCCCAAAATTCAGAATGCTTACATTGCATAAATTACTACCCATGATCTTCCAAGATGCCAGCATGGTCACTATAGACCTAAAAGATGTTTACTTATGTCCCCATAGCAGACATTCTCAGGAAATACCTGCTTACAGTTATGTGCTTTAGTATTTGAGCTGTCTACTTCACCAAGAGTTTTCGCAAAATGATTAGCTTCTGTGATAGTACATTGCTGAACTTTAAGGGTTTATATTTACACCATACTTAGACAACTGTCTCATTCATAGTGCCTTTTTTAGACAAAGTCATGAGGACAAAAATTACCAAAATGAAAATTTCTTCTAAACAGATTTAAAGGTCATGCTGCTAAACGCTAGGAGTCTTAACATGAAACTGCACTCATTGCAAGCATTCCTCGTCCTGGAAGATGCTGACATTTGTGCAGTCACTGAAACCTGGTTCAAAGCTGCAGAGATCACCCCAGCCTTACCAGGTTACTTGTCCTACTATACGTTCAGATCCCAAATAGAAGGTTACGAAGCCAAAGGAGGTGGAGTTTCAATATTTATCAAAGTCATACACATTTCCAGGCTGGTCAAACAGTATGACGCACAGGAGACCCTCCAGGTGCAGTTAACTATTGACAAAACACCTACTCAAATCGTAGCTAGCTACAGACCTCCAACCATGACTCAGGAGGCCCACTCCACCTATCTGGACTTACTTGAATCCATCAAGATTCAACCCTCTACCCTGATCCTGGGCAACGTTAACTACCAAACCATAGAATGGAAGACCTATTCTAGCTGAAATGCGAACACCCAGAGATGCCTTAACTTTCTCAGTGCCAATGCATTGGATCAACTGGTCGACATCCCCACAAGAGTTGAAAATATCCTGGACCTGGTACTAACCAACATGAGTAGCCACTGTAGCACCCCCACAGTGTCCATTCTCCTTGGTAAGATCCGACCATAAAGCAATCACGTTCAAAGTCACCATCTCTCCTGGCCCCCACCAGGGTCAAACAAAAAAAATTTTTTCAAAGCTGACTACAGCCACAGCAAGTATAAGCAGTTTCACAGCCACCACCCCTTCAGTTGAATCAGGCACTAATATCCAAGCCTACACCAAAAAACTGTATGAGTACCTATATAGCTGCGTGGACTCAGCAGTACCTGACAGGACCAAATCATCTTCCCTAAGGAAGAGTAAACCTGTGTGGTGGATAGCAGCAATAAACCGACTCTGTAACAAAAGGAAAACATTGCTGTCCAGGACCAAGAAGGAGCAAGTGCCAAGTTGGAAGCAATCTCTCCTTTGTCTGAACAAGCAAATAAGTTCACTGGTGAAATCCTCTAAGGCCAAGTTCGAGTCCAAATTGACCACATCCACTAAGGACAATCACAAGGCCTTCTTTGCATATGTCCACAATCTCAAAGATAACTCCTAAATCTGCTCTGAATTGGTGGTCAAGAATACCACATACAAAATGCCATAGATATAGCCAACCTGCTGGCAGACAAGTTCATTGAAAACCACCCGCATCAGCCTATCAATAAACAAGGACATCCTCTGCATCTGCCCCCCTCCCCTCATCACTAGAGAGCAGGTCATTAATTTCCTCTCAAAGGCAAAAAATACAGCCTGCGTGGGACCCGACAACATCCCTGGCTATGTCCTGCATGAACTCAGGCAAGAGTTCTCAGCACCAATAGGCACCCTATTTCAACTAAAGCCTGTGCACCACCTTCATCCCAGCAGAATGGAGGACAGCCACGGTCATCCCTCTGCACAAAAGTGGAGCGTCCACCGACCCAGGCAGTTATAGGCCCATCAGCCTAACTAGCCTGATCTGCAAGGCCATGGAAAAGAAGGCCATGGAAAGCATTATCATGGACCTTATAAACAAGGACATCGGCAACCTCCAGACGCTTGATCCCACACAATTTTGTTTTGTCAAAGGGAGAATCATGTCTGTTAAACTTGGTAGCCTTCTTCGAAACAGTCACCAAAGCCATGGATAAGGGCAAGACCGTGCACACCGCCTACCTTGACCTAGCCAAAGCCTTCGATACTATTCCCCACTTAGGCATAATAGATAAACTCTCCCAGCTAGGCATCAACCCATATGTTACCAGATGGGTAGTTAACTCGCTCACTGAATAAACCCACTCAGTCAAAGTTGGGGGAGCCACCTCTAGGAGTAGACCCATACCAAGCAGTGTACCCCAATGATCGGTCTTGGGGCCTCTACTGCTTGAGATATACTTCACTGAGGTGTAAGCCAAAACCATTGGCCTGTGGCTGACCAGATTTGCAGATGACTTCAAGCTGGGTACTGTCATAAAGTCCCCTAGCGATGTGAACATCCTCCAAGGGGGTATTAACCAAACTAATGACTGGTGCCAGAAGCATGGCCTCAAACTGAATGCCAAGAAATGCATCATTATCCCCTTTGGGTAAAATGGTGTCCCCACTAATTATCACATTAATAACAATGTACTAAGCATGCAATCAGTCGTGAGGGACTTGGGCACCCAGGTTGACAGCAACCTGACTTTTGACCACCATGTTGCCTCCATTGTATGGAAGGCTTTCTACATGACTCACCTCATAAGTAAGGGTCTTTCATCCAGGGACAAGGAGGTCATAACATCCCTGTACTCCTCCCTTATCAGACCCATTATCAAGTACAATACCCCCTTCAGCATGTACCTTGCCAAGCACATGCAGTAGTTGGAGAGACCACAGAGGTTCCTGACCAGGAAAATCCAGAGTCTCAAACACCTATCCTATACAGGTAGGCTAAAAGCCCTGTCCCTCTACTCAGCCTTATACAGACTGCTCAGAGGTGACCTGTGTCTGGCATCCAAAGCTGTCTCAGACTCAGCCTTGATGAATTGCTGCATATCCGTAAGTCAAACTCCACTCACACAACCCGCATGCAAGGTCTCAGCCTGGTCTGTGACATTCATAGAACTTGTTGGCGGAATAGATTTGTGTCGCAACGACTCCCCTGTATGTGGAGTACAACCGACGACCGGAATTCATAAAAAACGCAAAGACAAGGAAAAGGACAGGCATCCGAGGTCCAAAACCGACAACAAAGCCTCTTCTAGGCCAGTCGCCGGTTCTCAGTGAGGTGCTTTCGCAGCCCCTGACACCTGCTACCTCAGAGCCACAGGCCGCAGCCGACTCCCACATGGAGACAACTAGGCCTCTGGATACTCAAGGTATTGGGCCTACGGAAACTATTCCCTCACATGGGTCCAGAGCCGCTGAGCAGGCATCGGCTTCTGAGGGTGTTTTCAGACCTTCACAGCTTACTGTTAAGTCCTCTGCAACAGCCAAAGTCCAGTCAAAGACACCATTAAAGACAAGGAAACAAGTACAGCATTATCCTGGACAGTTATCCATGCCAAAGAAACAGATGCTTAAAATGGCCGAAGACTTAATTACTTTGATCATGGGTTCCCATCCCCCTCCTGATAAAAGGCCTAGGCAAGACACTGACTATGATTCCTCTGACCAGGTTTCTATTTCCTATGATTCCTTTTCAGATCAGGGCTATTCTCTCCCTCCCTCCCTATGAGGACTCTGATGCTGAAGAATCTATACCTTCAGCCTCTCCACCTGAGGATTATTCTTTTGGGGAAACACTGCACACCATGAGGGAGCATTTCCACTGGGAGAGCCAGGATTATTCAGAATCCAAGAAAAGGCTCAGAAACTTTCTTTTACTGCCTCAGCACAGACCCCTGGCTATCCCCCCTGTGCTTGATATTGTTGATGATGTTTTCTCTGAATCCAGTCTGTCTCCTGATTCTTTACCCCCTGCACCAGTCAAGCCAGACAGGTATTACAGGGTCCCTGATTCTCATACATTTCTTTTTAAAAACCCTGCTGCTGACCCAGAATCTATTTCTCAGGGTCCCAAAGGGGTTAAGGCTTCCACTGCAAAAAACCCTGTCCCCTCTGATAGGGATTCTAGAGCTCTGGATAGATGGGGGAAAAAAGTTCACACTTCTGCTACTTTAGCTGTAAGGGCTTTAAACTGCCAGGTTCACATGCTTAAATATCAACAGTACCTCATGTCTTTGTTAAAACAGAAAATGCTTACAAACTCGGAAAGTCCTGACAATAAGGAAATGCAGGAATTATTGCATGCAGCTGAACAAGTGGGAAAGCATACTCTGCAATGTGGTTTTGATTCATTAGAGGCTTCTTGCAGAGCCGTAGCTAGAGGCTCTGTCATTCGAAGGCATGCTTGGTTGAAAGAACAAAGTTTACCTGAACATGTTAAAGTAAAATTATTGGATGCTCCACTTCAGCATGTTACTTTGTTTGGTGTTAAGGCAGAAGAGGTGTTAAAGAAAATGGAGGATATAGCAAAATCTATGCAGAGAGTAAAGGATTTCTTACAGGTTCAACCACATAGGTTTAGTAGAAACTGGCCTTCTAAAAATTGGTCCTTTCAGGTGTCAGACAGGCCACAAAGAGGCAGATACAGACACCAAAGAGGCAGATCTCAGCCCCAAGGCTCCTACAGACCTAAACAATGGGGTGCTTCTGCCCCTAAAGGAGGAGAAGACAAATCACAACCTCATAGGAAACCGTCCCGATGACTTCCCTCTACAAAGGCCAAGCACTTACCTTTTGGCAGCACCCGTAGGGGGAAAGCTAGCACTTTTCCCACAAAATTGGCACAAAATCACCCAGGACAAATGGGTACTGAATATAGTTTCTCAGGGTTACAGGTTCCACTTTCACACCCTTCCAAAATCAAAAGGTATGCCGGACCTGCCACAAAACCAATGGGCAGAGGCACAAAAGGAAATTACTGCTCTCATGGACATGGGAGCTATTCATAGAGTACCACAGCAAGAACAGGGACAAGGATTTTACTCAAGACTTTTCCTGGTACCCAGAAAGGACAAAGCCTGGAAACCATTACTGGACTTGTCAATCCTAAATACTTTCCCTGGATGTTCCAAAATTCAAAATGTTAACACTGCAGCAACTTCTACCCATGCTGGGCAAGAAGGCTTGGCTAGTTACTTTGGACCTCAAGGAGGCATACCTGCATGTCCCAGTCAGACAATCTTGCAGAAGATACCTCAGATTCATAGCTGGTTCAATGCATTACCAATTCTCTGCACTGCCCTTTGGCTTATCTACTGCACCCAGGGTCTTCACAAAATGCCTGGCACCAATAATTGCATTTTGCAGACAAAGAGGAATTCAAATACATCCCTACTTGGACGACTGCCTTATTCAAGCAGAGAGCAAGGACATTCTACTAAAATATCTGGCTTTTGTAAAAAGATTATTAATTTGCGTAGGGTACACAGTAAATGAAAAGAAATCAAAACTAGTGCCCTCTCAAGAGATAATATTCCTGGGTGCAAGCTTAAATACAACTGCCCAGGTGGCTTATCTCACTCCAGACAAACAAAGGCAACTGACTCATTACTTTCAAATGATGGCAACAAAGACCCAGCTCCCTGCAAGAAAAATTCTGCAGGCCCTGGGCTTCATGGCATCCTGCATTCTACTAATTCCATATGCAAGACTGCATATGAGGAAACTACAATGGTATCTAAAAAGTGTTTGGACTCAACATTGCCACAGCCTGGAAACAATAGTAACTGTAATTCCCTGTCTACAACAGGAGTTTCGATGGTGGTCCCGGGCCTGTCACCACAACAAGGGAAAGCCTTTCACCTTACCCGCAGCCCGGCAGACAATAACAACAGATGCATCGGATTATGCCTGGGGGGCACACATGGCAGGAAAATGTATTCAGGGCACGTGGCCCAAGGAACAAATGCATCTTCACATCAATCAAAAAGAGATGCTAGCTGTACAGAATGCCCTGACAGCCTTCAAGGATGTACTACATCCAGGACAACTATTACTAAAGACGGACAACACCACAGTTATGTGGTACATAAGCAAGGGGGCACACATTCCTACCCCCTCTGCAGGCAAACCATGACTTTGTGGAACACAGCACTGATCTATCAAGCACATTTGCAGGCACAATTCCTGCCATGAAAGAAAAATACACTGGCAGACAAACTAAGCAGAAATCTCATGGATCCGCACGAATGGAAACTAAATCCACAGGTCTTCAGCATGATAACAAGGAAATGGGGACGCCCAGACATAGATCTTTTTGCCTCCCCTCACAACTGCCAACTACAGAAATTCTGCACAAGGACTTATCACTCACAAGCATGGAAAGTGGATGCTCTTTCATTCAGCTGGAAAACCCTGACAGTTTATGCCTTCCCTCCACTGCCTCTTCTTCCCAAGGTACTCCTAAAAGTCAGACAAGAGAAGCCAAAAATGATCCTGATTGCCCCAGACTGGCCACGCCAGCACTGGTACCCAATCCTAAAGAGCTTGTCTCAAGGCCCAGCCTGGCCTTTACCTCAAATTTCTCATCTTCTGACTCAACAAAACAATCAGATTCTACACAGTCAACTCAGAACCTTAAATCTGGCTGCATGGCAGATAATATAGTCACTCAGACCACACCTCTCTCTAAAGCTGTTATGGATGTCATTTTAGAAGCCAGGAGGCCCAGCACTAGGAAATCTTATGCAGAAAAATGGAAGAGATTCTGTGCTTGGAACCAGGCACAAGGACTCGAGCCACTTGTTCCAAATATACCTCAGATTTTGCAGTACCTAACTGAGATGCTGGACAAAGGCCTATCCTTTTCATCTATTAAGATCCCATGCCTCTGCCATTTCAGCTTATTACAATACGGAACCCCTTATTTTTCGCATCCGGTGCTAACGCAGTACCTCAGAGGGGCAAGAAACATAAGACCCCCAAGGAGAGCACCAATACCTACTTGGGACCTCAGTTTTGTTTTAGAAAAATCTTGACGAGTGGATGGGAGATCGTAGGTTTACCCCGGGAGTCATCTCTGTGTCACTACTAGACAGAGGTACAGGAAACTAAACCCTAAAAGGGCGTAGTATTCTCATTCTAAGGGGTGGTGAAAGCCACACACACACACTGGCTAGGCTTATAAATGCCCTAGGGCAGATAGCCTAGTACGAACCTATGAACCTAAAAGCCTCACACTGCCTCCTTTTGAGCCAGCCAACACAGCTGATATAAAATTCTTATCATGGAAGACTGCTCTGCTCCTAACAATAACTTCAGCAAGAATAGTCTCAGAGTTACAGGCATTAATGGCAGTGGAACCTTTCATCATTTTTCATCAGGACAGGGTCTCTCTAAAGACAAACCCAACATTTATGCCAAAGGTGGTTTCCAGTGTGGCTCTTAACCAAACCATTCATTTGCCAACTTTCTATCCAAATCCCCAGAATAAAGGGGAGCGACTTCTGCACACTTTGGACATACACAGACAGCTACGATTCTACTTGGACAAAACAAAAGCTTTCAGAAAAACTGAGCAACTGTTTGTAGCTTATGCCAAGGATCACAAGGAAAGCCTATCTCAAAGCAGACAGTTTCAAAATGGATAGGACACTGCATTTGTTTCTGGTATGCACAACATGGCAAATCAGTGCCTAAGGGCATTAGGCCACATTCTACCAGAGCAGCAGCCACTTCCACAGCCTTTCTCAGAGGAGTACCAACCAAAGACATTTTAGAAGCTGCAACCTGGAGTTCAGTGCACACTTTCACCAAGCACTACCACTTACCTCTCCACTCTAAATCCAGAGCAGGCTTTGCCACTGCAGTTCTGCAGGGCCTGGTAGCCTCTCCTAATCCTATTTAGGCCCAGCCACCCAACCTCAGCTTTGGGATTCAACCCAAGTGTAATGACTGCAACAGTGAAACACGAACATAGTACAGTTGTGTACCTACCATAAATGTAGATGTTCGAGTGTATTCACTGTTGCAGTCAAGGTTACCCACCCACCATCCCCCTTTTCATTGCTGGGACTTTTCTGTACTTCTCAACTCTATACAACCTATGTGGTGTATTTTCTTGTAGATGAAGGAAATGTTTATTTCAGTACATGCATGCTTTTTGGCATACTTTTTTACAGCCTTCCTATTTGGGGGCACCTAACATCTGGGGCAAGAAAAACTGAAGAAAATGGCATTGGTTGCATCTTTTATACCCCTGGCGCACTGACGTCAGGGAAGAGGCGACAGCAACCGTCGCCGGACCTAGAATTTGAACTCTGGCTGACTGCGGGTAGCCTGCCAGCAGGATAACCTAAGTGTAATGACTGCAACAGTGAATACACTTGAACATCTACATTTATGGTAGGTACACAACTGTACTTTCTCCTCCCCTTTATAGGTAATCTTTATACCATTGTTGGTAGTGCTTTCCTTATATTGTGACTGGTTGTTTGCCATTCTTTTCCTTCCTTTCTTTTCTTCTGCCTCTCCTGGTTTTTATTTAGGATAATGGCAGATAAGTCCAAAAGATGTTCTTCGTGTTTCACTGTTGCAGTCTTTACATTTGGGTAATCTGCTGACAGGTTGCCCTCAGTCGGCCTGAATTCCAAAGTCTTGGGTCCTGCGTCAGTTGCTTTCTCTTCTTCCATGACGTCAGGTCATCAGGGGTGTAAAACAGGCAGCTGACGCCATTTTCTTTAGTCTTCTTTGCTGCGCAGTGCCCGAAGCAGAAGCACTTCGCAAGTGCTGGTCGGCCGACTCCTGAAATTTTCTAATTCGAGTTTCAGAACCGAAGTCTTCACTAAAGCTAAGTACCCTGTTGGGGAAACTTTTTCTTGCTCCATACCGATGCCAGTAAAAGTTAATAATTGCATTACTTGTGGGAAGCAAATACCTCATAAGGATTTCCATTTGTATTGTAGTCCTTGGCTAGGCCCTGATCATAATGTGCCTAGCTGTCAGTTTTGTGCTAGATTTAACCAACACACTATTAAGCGTCGGTATATCTTTGCATCAAAATATTTTGGAAACAGTTTTAACTATCCTGAAATGTCGTCGGATAGCAATCCGACTACCAGAGTTCACAAAAAAACGCAAAGAAAAGGACAGAGACAGACCATTGAGGTCCAAAACTGATGACGAAGCTTCTCCTAAGCCAGTCGCCGGTACTCAGTGAGGTGCTTTCGCAGCCCATGATACCCGCTACTTTCAAGTTGCAGGCCTCTACTGAGACCCACGTGGAGTCCGGCACGCTGCGAGATTCTCAAAGTATTGTACCCGCGGATGTCTCTCCCTCGGATGGGTCTGGAGCTGCTGAGCAGACACCGGCTTCTGAGGGTGTCTTCAGACCTCACCATTTCTATATAAAACCGACGCCAGCTTCAAAATCAAAGACAAAAGCAACTTCTAAAGCTAAAAAACTGACACATGAGCCACGTGCTCAGGCCTCTATGCCCAAAAAGCAGATGATCAAAATGGCTGAAGACCTAATTACCTTGATCAGGGGTTCCCAACCCCCTCCTGATAAGAGGCCTAGGCAAGACACTGATTATGAATCTTCAAATCAGGTTTCTATTTCTTCTGATTCCTCTTCTGATCAGGAATTTTCTGTACCACCCTATGAGGATTCTGATGCAGAGGAATCTATCCCATCTGCATCTCCTCCTGAAGATTATTCCTTTGGAGAAATCTTGCATACTTTGAAGGGAGCATCTTCACTGGGAGAGTCAAGATTTCTCAGAATCAAAAAAGAGGCTTAAGGATTTCCTCCTTCTCCCTCAGCATAGGCCTTTAGCATACTTTTCACTCACTGAGTTCAGTTACTAATTAACTACCTTCTTAAGTGGATGTTTGTTGAACTAATTAAGTACCATGGGATCAGATGCTTAAGTATTTAAACTTTTCAGTCACACTACTTTTTATCTTGAGAAAGCCAGGTATTTGCCTGGCGAAAGCGCTTGATTTATTGACCTGTTTGTTGTTCAGTAAAGCTGCACTTTGTGCTTTTTGGTTCGGTTCTTCCTGTCTGTGGATTATCTTTTATCTTTAGCCATACCTCCTGTTTTAGACATTGTGGATGATGTGTTTTCAGAGTCAAGCTTGGCTCCAGACTCCTTACCTCCAGCTCCTAGCAAACCAGACAGAGATTACAGGGTTCCTGACTCTCACAAATTTTTATTTAAAAGCCCTGCTGCTGACCCTGAAGCTATTTCACAGGGTCCAAAAGGTGTAAAGGCCTCAACAGCAAAAAATCCTACCCCCTCTGATAGAGATTCCAGTGCCCTGGATAGATGGGGAAAGAAGGTTTATACATCTGCAACCTTGGGAATTAGGGCTTTAAACTGCCAGTTTCATATGCTTACGTATCAGCAGCATGTTATGGGATTACTGAAACAGAAAATAATGTTGATTTCTGAATGTGTGGAAAATAAAAAATTGCAGGAATTATTGCATGCAACAGAACAAGTTGGAAAGCATACTTTGCAATGTGGTTTTGATTCCTTAGAGGTCTCCTACAGGGCCGCATTTACTGGATCTGTGATTAGAAGACATGCCTGGCTAAAAGAGCAAAATTTGCCTGATCATGTTAAAGCTAAATTGCTGGATACACCTTTACAGCATGATACTTTGTTTGGTATTAAGGCAGAAGAGGTTTTAAAGAAAATGGAAGACAAAGCTAAGTCTTTGCAAACTGTAAAAGACTTCTTACAAGTGCAGCCACCAAGATTCAGAAGACACTGGCCTACAAAAAATTGTTCCTTTCCTGTGTCCGACAGAGCTCCACGGGGCAAATCCAGGTGCACTAAAGGTTCTAGATACCAGTTACAGGATTCTTACAGGTCTAAGCAATGGGGTGCCTCTACCTCCAAATCTGGAGGAAATAAAACACAACCCTACAGTAAACAGTCTCAGTGACTTCCCCCTGCCATCACCAAGCACTTATCTTTTGGCAGCTCCCTTAGGGGGAAAATTAGCACTTTATGCTCAAAATTGGCAGTTAATAACCTAGGACAAGTGGGTATTAAACATAGTATCCCAGGGATACAGATTCCACTTCCACACTCTGTCAATTCCAAACGGTTGGCCAGATCTGCCAAAAAATCAATGGGCAGAGGCACAGAAACAAGTTACGTCCCTCATGGATATGGGGGCTATTCAACCAGTGCCAGAACAGGAAAAAGGACAAGGGTTTTACTCAAGACTGTTCTTGGTACCCAGAAAGGACTAGGCCTGGCGCCCAATACTGGATTTATCAATTTTAAACACATTCCTGGACATTCCAAAATTCAAAATGCTAACTTTGCAGCAGCTTCTGCCCATGCTGGGCAAGAACGCTTGGCTGGTGACTTTAGACTTAAAAGAGGCATACCTGCATATCCCAATAAGGAAATCGTGCAGAAGATACTTCCGTTTCAAGGCTGGCTTTATGCATTACCAATTCTCTGCACTGCCCTTTGGCTTATCTACTGCACCCAGGGTCTTTACAAAGTGCCTGGCACCAGTAATTGCATTTTGCAGACAAAAAAATATACAAATCTATCCTTACTTGGACGACTGTCTCATTCAAGCAGAGAACAAAGACATTCTTCATCAGCATCTGGCATTTGTGAAAAGGCTTCTAACATGCCTAGGGTACACAATAAACGAAAAGAAATCACAACTGGTACCCCCTCAAAAGATAACATTCCTGGGTGCAAGCTTGAATACAGCTGCCCAGATGGCTTTCCTCAAGCCAAACAAACAAAGGCAACTGACTATTTACTTCAAACAGATGGCAACAAAAACCCAGTTATCTGCAAGACAAATTCTGCAGGCTTTGGGGTTCATGGCATCCTGCATTCTACTGATAACATATGCAAGACTGCATATGAGGAAACTACAGTGGTACCTAAAAAGTTTATGGAACCAACATTGTCACAGTCTGGAAACAATGATTCCTCCCATTCCCTGCCTACAACAGGAAATGTTCTTCGTGTTTCACTGTTGCAGTCATTACATTTGGGTTATCCTGCTGGCAGGTTACCCTAAGTCGGCCTGAATTGCAAAGTCTTGGGTCCTGTGTCAGTTGCTGTCGCCTGTTCCCTGACATCAGGCCGTCAGGGGTATAAAAGATGCAGCCGACGCCATTTTATTCAGTCTTTCTTGCCGCGCGGTGCCCGAAGCAGAAGCAGTTTGCAAGTGCCGGTCGGCCGACTCCTGAGATTTTCATTCTGAATCCAGAACCGAAGTAAAAGCTAAGTACCCCGTTGGGGAAACTTTTTCTTGCTTCAGACCGATGTCAGTAAAAGTTAATAACTGTATTTCTTGTGGGAAGCAAATACCTCATAAGGATTTCCACTCCTATTGTATTCCATGCCTAGGCCCTGACCACGACGTCACTGGTTGTCGGTTTTGAGCTAGGTTTAACAAGCGCATTGTTAAACGTTGGTTTGATTTTGCCTGACATTATTTTGGCAGAAAATTCAATTACACCATGCCATCAGAAGTTCCGACTACCGCAATGCATAAAAAGGACAAGGACAGGCATCCGAGGCCCAAAACTGACGACGAGGCCTCTTCTAGGCCAGTCGCCAGTTCTCCGGTTTTCAGCAAGGCGCCTACACAGCCCCTGACGACCGCTTCCACAGAACCACAGACCGCCTCCGATTCCCACGTGGAGCTGGCTGGGCCTTAGGACGCACTAGGTTTTCAGCTTTCCGATCCTAACCCTACAGAGGGAACCGAAGTAGCTGAGCAATCCACAGCTAAAGACGGTGTTTTTAGACCTACCCAGTTAACCATTAAACCCTCTGCTAAGTCTAAGCCCTAATCACCCTGATCTGGGGGTCCCATCCCCCTCCTGATAAAAGGCCCAGACAGGATGCAGACTATGAATCTTCTGACCAGGTGTCCATTTCCTCAGACCTAGGATATTCTTTACCCCCTTATGAGGATTCTGATGCCGAGGAATCAATTCCATCAGCCTCTCCGCCTGAGGATTACTCCTTTGGGGAGACCTTACATACCATGAGGGAACATTTCCATTGGGAAGGCCAGGATTACTCAGAATCCAAGAAAAGTCTCAGAGATTTCCTTTTATTGCCTCAACACAGACCCCTTGCTATCCCGCCAGTTTTAGATGTTGTGGATGATGTGTACACTGAATCCAGTTTAAACCCTGACTCCGTACCCCCAGCCCCAGTTAAACCTTACAGATATTACAGAGTCCCTGACTCTCACAAATTTCTGTACAAAAGCCCTGTTGCTGACCCTGAAACTATTTCTCAGGGACCCAAAGGGATTAAGGCCTCATCAGAAAAAAAACAGTTCCCTCTGACAGAGATTCCAGAGCATTAGACAGATGGGGAAAGAAGGTATATACATCTGCAACTTTAGCAATGAGAGCCTTGAATTGCCAGTTTCACATGCTAAAATATCAGCAATTTTTGATGTCTCAGTTGAAACAAAAGATGCTTCCAGATTCAGATCCTCCTAACCTTAAAGAAATGCAGGATTTATTGCATGCGGCTGAACAAGTGGGAAAACATACTTTGCAATGTGGGTTTGATTCCTTAGAGGCCTCCTGTAGAGCAGCAGTTACAGGCTCTGTCATTAGAAGGCATGCTTGGTTAAAAGAACATACGTTAACCAGATCATGTTAAGGTCAAATTATTGGATGCACCTTTGCAGCGGGATGTGCTGTTTGGAGTTAAGGCAGAGGAGGTATTAAAGAAGATGGAGGATAAGGCAAAATCTATGCAAACGGTGAAAGATTTCTTACAGGTTCAGTTTCCTCGTTTTAGCAGAAATTGGCCAACAAAGAATTGGTCCTTTCCAGCCACAGATAGACCTCAAAGGGGCAGATACAGACGTCCAAGAGGCAGAGGTCAGATACAAGGCCCTTACAGGCCTCGACAGTGGGGTACACCAGGCCAGAAAGAAGGGGAAGACAGGCCTCAACCTTATAAAAAGCAGCCTCAATGACTTTCCACTGCAGCTGCCAATCAGCTCTCTCTTGGCAGCCCCCTTAGAAGGAAAACTGGCACTTTTCTATCACAACTGGCACTGCATCACCAAATACAAATGGGTTCTCAACATTGTATTTCAAGGTTACAGGTTCCACTTTCACATTCTGCCAAGGCTAAAAGGAATGCCAAATCTGCCACCAAATCAATGGGCAGAGGCTCAAAAACAAATTACAGCACTCATGGGCATGAGAGCTATTCAAAAGGTACCACCACAGGAACAAGGACAAGGATTTTACTCAAGACTCTTTCTGGTTCCCAGAAAGGACAAAACCTGGAGACCCATTCTGGACCTTTCTTCACTAAACACTTACCTGGATGTTCCGTAATTCAAGATGTTGACACTACAGCAGCTTCTTCCCATGCTGGGCAAGAAAGCTTGGCTCGTGACTTTGGACCTCAAAGAGGCATACCTGCATGTCCCTATCAGACAAAACTGCAGAAGATACCTCAGATTTCTAGCTGGTTCAATGCACTATCAATTCTCTGCACTGCCCTTTGGCTTATCTACTGCACCCAGGGTCTTCACAAAGTGCCTGGCACCAATAATTGCATTTTGGAGGCAAAAAGGAATTCAAATTTATCCATACCTGGACGACTGCCTGATTCAAGCAGAGAGCAAGGACATTCTACTATAGCATCTGGTGTACGTAAAAAAGTTGCCTGGGGTACACAGTAAACGAAAAGAAATCAAAACTAGTGCCCTCACAACAGATAATATTCCTGGGTGCCAGCTTGAACACAACGGCCCAGATGGCTTATCTCACGCCAGACAAGCAAGGACAACTGACTCAATATTTTCATTTAATGTCAACAAAGACCCAACTCACTGCAAGAAAAATTCTGCAGGCCTTGGGCTACATGGCATCTTGCATACTACTAATTCCATATGCCAGACTGCATATGAGGAAACTACAATGGTACCTAAAGAACGTATGGTCTCAACACTGTCAAAGTTTGGAAACAGTTATACCACTAATTCCTTGCCTACAACAGGAGTTTCGATGGTGAGCACAAGCTTGTCACCTCAACAAGGGACAGCCTTTCACTCAACCCACAGCCAGGCAGACACTGACAACAGATGCATCAGATTACACCTGGGGAGCACACATGGCAGGAAAATGTATCCAGGGCAAGTGGCCCACAGAGCAAAGACCTCTCCACATCAATCAAAAAGAGTTGCTAGCTGTACAAAATGCTATTATAGCTTTGAAGGACCTGCTACATCCAGGACAATTACTACTAAAGATAGACAACACCACAGTTATGTGGTACACAAGCAAGGGGGCACACACTCCTACCCCCTCTGCAGACAAGCCATGACCTTGTGGAACACAGCTCTAAACTACCAAGATGTTATGTGATCCTATCTCGCCTACATTCTGAATGATGGGTTCGGAGCCGATCCCTCGGCTCCGACTCGGCACGCTTATGCCAAAGAGCGAAGTCTCTTACTGGCTGAGCTTACCATATCCCAGGATGCACCACTACCAGTCCCCCAGATCTCGTTTGCCGCTAACAAGTGAAGACGTGGTCTCGAGCTGGCTGAGTTAAGTAGTGATTATTTCACTAGTTTTTCTGTCAGGTTTTTCTTCTTTTTCTACAAAAAGCTGTTTTAACAGCTATTCTTGTGTTTTGAGTGTGTTTGACAAAATTCACTTGGTGAATTCTTGTGTTGTGAGTGACTAGGAGTACCTCTTGTCTGGAAAGGCCTTTCCCGGTCTTTTTGTTTGTAGGTCACTTCGGTTCTGTTTTGAATCATTTACATTTCTCTTCTTAAATAAGAACTAACGGAGAGAAATTATTATATTACAGAGTTTGTACTGTGTTTGACTAACTCAGAGTATTGCGAGTGATAACTGTAAGCCTACTCTAGGTGTATTACCAGTGTTCTTTCAGTTACTTTTGAAAATTTCTGTAATGTCTCAGAATCCCAGGCCAAGCATTTACAGGAATCATGTAGTGTATGTCACGCTTTTTCAAGGGTCCTCCAGGAGAGGAAAAATAAATTAATTCTTAAGGGATTAATTAAACCTTCTTTCGAAGAAGCTTTGGCATCCTCTCCTTCACCGGCCAAAGAAGGCGTCGGCTCCGACCAGTCCGTCGGATCCGATCGCTAAGAAACAAAGGCAGGCCTCTCCTTGGCTCCAGGACTTGGGCCGAGGTCGAACGGTCTGCCTCGATGACACCAGTATCGACTCCTCTGGCTTCGGAGCCGATAGCTGGGGCATCGAGGCGGGTCATCTTCGGCTCCACTGCTCGGAGCCGACAAAGGTTGCCGCTCAGACACTTCCTCCTCGGCGCAAGTCCTCCTCGGCACCGATGGAAACTGGTGTGTGTATTCCTCGGCGCCGATACTCATCGAGTCGCCTGAGCCGGGTCCCCTAGTCCTTTGGGGCGTTGGAGAGGCCTTCTCGGACCGTTCTGTTTCCTCTCGGTCTTTGAGGATGTCAGATTCTGATATAGACAGGGTGCTCCAAAGACTGTTCCAGTCCCCAGTCTTCCAAAATTTGTTTGGTTCCGACCCAGTTGGCTTCGGAGCCGATGACCTTGGCCCACCCATTGCCATTCCTCCTCCGACTGCTTCGCTCCGTTTGAGCAGGTGCTGTTGGAGCCGATGGAGATCTCAGGGTCGGCTCCGACCCTTACTCCAACCCGGCCTTCGGGTCCGAGTTTGGCACGCTGGACGTCTTCGGCTGGACCCGGGGTGATGTTTGGGACCTATGCTCGGTTCCGAGCCTCCCTCGGTGCTCGCTGTGGGTCTTCCGTCGACTATCACGGCTCGGGGACCGGACACTCCCAGGATTCTGGGGTCCGGCTTTCAGAGCCATGAGGAGTGCCTTGGCCAAGTCCTCTTCGGCCATCTCCCGGCTTTACCGGCACCTTCCCTAGGCGTGGAGACTGGGTCTTTGGCAGTTCCCCTGTCCGTAGTCAGCGGAGCCCGCCTGAGGTTACCCCAGTGGGGTTCCCTCCTCCTGAGGGTTCTTCTGAGCTGTCTTCGGAGGAACCCCAAGGAAGAGATCGCAAGAGGAAGCACGTGGACTCCCCCGAGTCTATTACTTCAGACACTGATCTGGATGATGCAGAGGGGTCCCGAAGTCGTCTCGGATGATGTCTCCTTTGCAGACATCTTAGAGATCCTCAAACAACGAGGCGGCTGGATATCCAAACCCCTCTACTGACGAGTCAGTGCTCCTCAAGGCCTTTGGGGCTCAGCCTCCGCCTCCTGGGTGTCTCCGCCCTTGACGAGCTTCTGGATTTAGTTTGTCAAGGGCTGGGAACATCCAGATACGTGGAACCAGTCCCTTCTCGTCCAAATAAATTTTTGTCTGCTCCCCGAGAACGAGTTCCTCACTAAAGGCGTGGCTGTAGATGCCATGGTGGTGGCATCTGCTACACAACAGGACGTGGCAGAGGCTTCACCGTCCATCCATCCTCCTAATAAGGAGTCTAGGAGTATGGAAAGGCGGAAGCGCACCCTGACTTCAGCGGCCTTTACTTTAAGGTCTCTGAATTATTTGGCACTTTTACCAGGCTTCAGAGGGATCTGGTCAAGGAGTTGTCAGATTCCCTCTCGGGTAACCTACCTGAGCAGCTAGCCCAGTCCGTTAGCTCTCAGTTGGCTATCCACGTCAATTTCTAACTCGTCCATGAGGCTCATTTCCTATGCGGCAAGGGCGGTAGAGCGGCAGGCACAGGCGTGGCTCACGGAGACAAGCCTGGCTCGCTTTGTGTCAGTTTGGAGGCCTTCAAGTCTTCCTTCACGACGCTCCCTTTGATGGGTCCTCATTGTTTGGACCCAAGGTTAAAGACACCCTTACCGCTGTGAGCAAGAGGGAAAACGTTATCTGCCGAGGCCGTTATTCCACTCCCTTCGGCCTTACCCCAAGGCTAAAGGAGGGGAAAATGTGGTTCGAAAATCTCAAGTTTTTCTCCCAACAGCAGGAAGAATCCCGTCCAGAGGCAGAGGGCGGGAAATTTTTCAGGGAGACGCCGTCCCAGAGGCGGCAGAGGGCCCCGCAATTCTGGAGACCGCGAGTCTTTCGTGGCTCTTCAGCCTCCCACACGTCATGAGGGATTGCCCGGCTGTGCTGCTCGAGCCAGTCGGGTGTCGCTTTGCCAAGCACCTAAATGCCTGGGAGTCAATCACTCAGGACAGATGGGTGCTTGGATCATTGCCGGAGTTTACACCATCCCATTCACATTCTCCCCCACCGTCCAAGAGAATCCCGGACCCACCACCCAGTCAAAGGAAATGGCAGCCGCAGAAGCTTTAAAGCTGCTAGAAAAGGAGTCATCCAACCGGTCCCCACAGACCAGATCGGATCAGGAAATTACTCCAGGTTCTTTTAGTGCCAAAAGACAGGGGACCTGAGACCAATATTGGATCTCAGCAGACTGAACCAATCCGTCACGAAATCCAAATTCAATGGTCACGTTACAATCCATTCTCCGTTGTTGGAGAAGGATGTTTGGATGTGTTCCATAGACCTCAAGGACGCCTATTATCACATACCGATACATCAGGCGTCCAGAAGGTATCTGCGCTTCAGCCTGGGAGTCAGTCATTACCAATTTTGTGCTCTGCCCTTTGGTCTCACCACAGCCCCCAGGGTGTTCACCAAGTGTTTGGCAGTAGTGACGGCTCACCTGAGAAGTCTTGGATTCCAAGTGTTTCCCTATCTCGACGACTGGCTCCTGACTGCCACCACCAGGCATCTACTAATGGACAACCTCAAAGCCACCATCTCCTGGGTGTTTCCCTAGGGATTACATTCAATTGGTCAAAGTCTGTCTTGCTGCCCTCTCAACGCATAAAGTTTATAGGAGCAGAGATAGACTCAAGATTGATGCGTCTTTCTTCCTGCCGAAAGGATCCGAACTTTACAGGGCCAAGTTCAAGCTCTAATCTCGAGATCCAAAGCCCCAGCCAGGATGGTCCTACAGGTTTTAGGCTCAATGTCTGCCACGGTTCTTTAGTTCCTCTAGCAAGATTACACATGAGGATTCTTCAGTGGCTCTTGTCAACTCAATGGTCCTTTCAGGATCTTCCCTCAATCATCACATCATGATTACGGAAATATGCAAAGGGACCTTCGCTGGTGGCTTCAGACATCCAACTTGGATCAGGGAAAACCCTTTGTTCTCCCTCCAGTGGTTACCCTGACGACAGATTCATCCCAGATAGGGTGGGGGGGCATTGTGTGGGCAGGCTAGTACAGGGCTCCTGGCTTCCGGACTAAGCTCTTCTCCACATCAACGTGTTGGAGATGAGGGCTGTTCTTCTATCCCTACAGGCCTTACACAAGTTTCTTCCTCAGGGCATCATCGCCATCCACACAGACAACATGTCGGTGGTTTGGTATCTGAACAAACAAGGAGGGACCAGATCGTATCCCCTTTGCAGAGAGGCCATGAGAGTGTGGGAATGGGCTGTAGCTACCAACCGCTTCTTGGTAGCGACCCACATCCGGAAAGTCAAATGTATTGGCGGACAAATTAAGCAGGACAATTCTCTCTCCTCACGAATGGTCTCTAAACCGCACAGTAGCAGCCCAGGTTTTCAAGAGATGGGGACGCCGTGCTGCACCTATTTGCAACTCCACAAAACACCAAGTGCCAGAGGTTCTTCTCCTTGATTCCACATCAGGAAGTACCAGCCATGGATGCTCTAGCACAACCTTGGCCAACAGGGCTACTTTATGCCTTTCCTCCAATTCCACTCCTTCCCAAAGTTATTCAAAAAGCTTCTCAACTGGGGTCTTCAATGATTCTGATTGCCCCATACTGGCCTCGTCAGATATGGTTTCCTTACCTGAAAAAGCATGCAGTGGACGATCCGTGGACCTTAGACCTGATCCCGGATTTGCTAATCCATCAGTCGGGACATTGGCATCAGTCCCTTCAATCTCTAAAATTGACAGCTTGGCTCCTCCAATTCCAACCTTAGTTAGAAGGCACACACTAGACCCGGAAGTTGTTCACATTTTATCTTCGGCCCACAAACCCACCACTAACAAATTGTACCTCAGTAAGTGGAAGAGGTTTGCTATCTGGGCTCAACTCAAGGGCTTAGACCCTATCACTGCTCCTGTCCCAGAGGTTTTGAAATTCTTAACATCCCTGTTTAATCAGGGATCTTCTGTCTCAACTATTAAAGTCCAACTAGCTGCTATCTCTAAATTCCATGAATCCACGGATCCTCCTTTGATGAGCAGCAGACTATGCAAAACGTTCATTAAAGGTGCCAGTCTGTTAAGACCACCGGTTTTTCATCCTGCACCTCCGTGGGATCTTGATTTGGTGCTTCGCGCATTAACATCTCCCCCTTTTGAACCGGCTGCTACATGCGAATTAAAATATCTGTCTTGGAAAACGGCATTCTTAGTGGCTATTACCTCTGCAAGAAGAGTCTCAGAGCTTCAAGCCCTGTCTATTAAACCACCGTACTTGATTTTCCACAAGGATAGAGTATCACTTAGGCCTAATCCATCCTTTGTCCCAAAAGTCTGTTCTAGTTTCTGTCTTCAACAATCTCTAGAGCTACCAGTTTTCTTTCCAAAATTCTCTAATGAAGCAGAATACACTCTCCATAAATTGGATGTTCACAGGCAATTACGCTTCTATTTAGACAGGACTCAGCAACTTCAGAAGTCAGACCAGTTGTTTGTGTCCTTCTCAGATAATAAATTGGGCCAAACCATTACAAAAGCTACAATCTCAAAATGGATCAGAGATTGCATAACTCAGGCCTATTCTTCTTGAATAAACAACTTACATCATCTATCAAAGCTCATTCTACCAGAGCTATGGCTACTTCTATAGCCTTTCATTCCAAGCTCGCTATATCGGAAATTTGTGCTGGCTACTTGGTCCAACCCGCACACTTTCATTTCCCACTACAAATTGGATGTGGCATCTAAAGGACGAGCATCATTTGGTTCCACGGTACTCAGGAGTGTTTTCCAGTGAGCCACCCAGGATTCAGGTGCTAGGGACGCTGTCCCATCATTCAGAATGTAGGCGAGATAGGATCACATAACATCTTTTAGTTATGTACTCACCATAACTTCAGATGTTTGGGATCCATCTCGCCTACATTCCTGATACCCACCCTCCTTCCCCCTGCCTTGCAGATCAGAAGAGATTGAACGGTTTTGAGCTCCACTGTTTTTATCTTGTTTCATCTGACGATGTTATATAAGCAGGGTATGCATGTGTGCATGTATGCGGACAAACTAGATCTGGGGGACTGGTAGTGGTGCATCCTGGGATATAGTAAGCTCAGCCTTGTGGAACACAGCTCTAAACTACCAAGTTCATCTGCAAGCGCAGTTTCTGCCAGTAGAGAAAAACACACTGGCAGACGACCTAAGCAGAAACATTATGGACCCACACGAATGGGAACTGAACCCACAAATATTCAGAATGATAACACAAAAATGGTGGAGCCCGGACATAGATCTGTTTGCTTCACCAAAGAACTGCCAATTACAGAAATTCTGCACAAGGAGCTACCATCCACAAGCATGGAAAGTGGATGCCCTCTCATTCAGCTGGAAAAAACTACAGGTATACGCTTTCCCTCCTTTATCTCTCCTTCCAAAGGTACTCATAAAAGCCAGGCAGGAAAAGCCAAAAATGATCCTGATTGCACCAGACTGGCCACACCAGCACTGGTACCATATCTTAAAGAACTTAGCACAAGAACCACCCTGGATTTTGCCTCAAATCCCACAGTTGCTGACACAGCACAACAATCAGATACTTCACAGCCAACTAAAGACCTTAAATCTAGCTGCATGGAAAATTCCTTAGTCAAGCAAGCAATGCCTCTCTCCAAAGCTGTTATGGATGTCATTCTGGAGGCCAGAAGGCCTAGCCCCAGGAAAGTATACTCGGATAAATGGAAGAGATTCTGTGCCTGGAATCAAGTGCACAGCCTTGACCCTCTTGTCCCAAACATTCTTCAGATACTTCAATACTTAACTGAGATGCTGGACAAGGGCCTCTTTTTTCATCCATCAAGATCCACGCATCAGCTATCGCTGCTCATTACAACATGGATCCACCAATTTTTTCTAATCCTTTGCTCAGAGGGGCTAAAAACATAAGACCGCCCCGTAGAGCACCTACACCAACTTGGGACCTCAACTTTGTTTTGGAAAAATTAACTTTACCTCCTTTTGAGCCAGCTAACACAGTAGAATTAAAATACATCTCTTGGAAAACTGCTGTGCTACTGGCAATAACATCAGCAAGAAGAGTTTCAGAATTACAGGCACTAATGGCAGTGGAACCTTTCCTCATCTTCCACCAGGACAGGGTGTCTTTAAGAACTAACTCTACATTTATGCCAAAGGTGGTATCAAGTGTGGCTCTAAACCAAACTATTCACTTGCCAACTTTTTATCTAAAACCACAGAGCAAAGGGGAGAGACTACTACATTCTTTGGATGTTCACAGACAGTTACGCTTCTGCTTGGACAAAACCAAAGCTTTCAGAAAATCTGAGCAATTATTGGCAGCATACGCTGCAGGAGCACAGGGAAAAGCCATTTCAAAGCAGACTATTTCAAAATGGATAGGACACTGTATACGTTTCTGCTATACCCACCATGGGAAACCTATACCTAGCAGCATTAGATCTCACTCCACCAGGGCAACAACCACTTCAACTGCCTACCTCAGAGGAGTACCTACCAAGGATATTTTGGAAGCAGCAACATGGAGTTCTGTGCATACCTTCACCAAACATTACCATTTGCCTTTATACTCCAAATCCAGAGCTGGCTTCGCCACTGCTGTACTGCAGGGCCTTATAGCCACCCCCTAAGGCCTTATAGATCCAGCCGCCCTACCTCAGCTTTGGGAATCCACCCAAGTGTAATGACTGCAGCAGTGTAACACGATGAACATAGTACAGTTTTGTACCTACCATAAATGTAGATGTTCGAGTGTAAACACTGCTGCAGTCCAGGTTACCCTCCCTCCTTCCCCTCTTATTTTTTGGTTCTTACCTAGGTCATCTACCCTTTATTACCTATGGGGAGTATTTGCTGGTAACTAAAAATGGTTGTTTGCTTTTCTTTTGTACATTTTACTAGCAATTTGAATTGCCTACCTATTTGAGGGCACCTGACATCTGGGGCAAGAAAATGGCGTCGGCTGCATCTTATATACCCCTGTCGCACTGACGTCAGGGAGGAGGCGACAGCAACCGACGCCGGACCAAGACTTTGGAACTCTGGCCGACTGTGGGACCGCCTGATGGCAGGATAACCCAAGTGTATTGACTGCAGCAGTGTTTACACTCGAACATCTACATTTATGGTAGGTACAAAACTGTACTTTCCCTGACGTCAGGTCGTCAGGGGTATAAAAGATGCAGCCGACACCATTTTATTTAGTCTTTCTTGCCGCATGGTGCCCGAAGCAGAAGCAGTTCGCAAGTGCCGGTCGGCCGACTCCTGAGATTTTCGTGTTCGAGTTTCAAATCTGAAGTCTTCATTAAAAGCTAAGTACCCCGTTGAGGAAACTTTTTTCTTGCTCCACACCGATGTCAGTAAAAGTTAATAATTGTATTTCTTGTGGGAAGCAAATACCTCATAAGGAATTTCATTCTTACTGTATTCCTTGACTAGGCCCTGACCACGACGTTGCTAGTTGTCGGTTTTGTGCTAGATTTAACCAACGCACTATTAAGCGTCGGTACGATTTTGCATTAAGCTATTTTGGGCGAAGATTTAATTATACAATGTCGTCGGATAGCCATCCGACTACCGGAGTTCACAAAAAACGCAAAGAAAAAGAAAAAGACAGGCAACTGAGGTCCAAAACCGACGATGAAGCTTCCCCTAAGCAAGTCTCCGGTTCGTCGGTTCTCGGTGAGGTGCTTTTGCAGCCCCTAACGCCCGCTACTTTAGAGTTGCAGGCTGCTACCAACTCCCACGTGGAGTCGGCCAGGCCGCTGGAAACTCAAGGTATTGGAGCCTCGGAGATTAGTCCCTCAGATGGGTCCGGAGCCACTGAGCAGGCATCGGTTTCTGAGGGTGTATTCAGACCTAAACAATTATATATTAAACAGACTTCAAAGACAAAGACTAAAACACCTTTAAAGGCAAAGAAACAAGTTCACTAGCCACAAGTACAGGCCTCCATGCCCAAAAAACAGATGCTCAAAATGGCCGAAGACTTAATTACCTTAATCAGGGGTTCCCATCCCCCTCCTGATAAGAGGCCTAGGCAAGAGACAGACTATGAATCTTCAGATCAGGTTTCCATTTCTTCTGATTCCTCTTCTGATCAGGAATATTCTCCCCCCCCCCCACCCCCTCTATGAGGATTCTGATGCTGAAGAATCAGTTCCTTCAGCTTCTCCTCCTGAGGGCTACACTTTTGGGGAAACCTTGCATACCATGAGGGAGCACTTTCACTGGGAGAGCCAAGATTTTTCAGAATCTAAGGAAAGGCTCAGAGACTTCCTTTTACTACCTCAACACAGGCCTCTAGCTGTTCAACCTGTGTTGGACATTGTAGATGACGTGTTCTTGGAGTCTAGTCTGACCTCTGACTCTTTACCTTCAGCTCCTGTTAAGCCGGACAGATACTACAGGGTCCCTGACTCTCATAAATTCCTTTTCAAAAACCCTACTGCAGACCCAGAAACTATTTCTCAGGGTCCAAAAGGAGTTAAGGCTTCCACTGCAAAAAACTCTACCCACTCAGAAAATGGAGGACAAAGCTAAATCTATGCAAACGGTCAATGATTTCTTACAGGTACAGCCACCTAGATTTAGCAGACACTGACCAACAAAGAATTGGTCATTTTCAGTCTCAGACAGACCTCAAAGGGGCAGATCCAGATGCCCTAGAGGCAGATCACAGCCGCAAGGTTCCTACAGGTCTAAGCAATGGGGTGCTTCTACCTCCAAAGGTGGAGAAGACAAATCACAACCATATAGGAAACAGTCCCAATGACTTCCCCCTGCCTGCACCAAGCACTTATCTTCTGGCAGCACCCTTAGGCGGAAAACTAGCACTTTTTTCTCAAAATTGGCACATTATAACCCAGGACAAATGGGTTCTAGACATAGTGTCACAAGGCTACAAGTTTCATTTCCATACCCTGCCAAAGCCAAATGGTTGGGCGGAACTGCCCAAAAATCAATGGGCAGAGGCTCAAAAGCAAGTTGCTGCTCTCATGGACATGAGGACAATTCAACAAGTGCCACAGCAAGAGCAGGGACAAGGATTTTACTCAAGACTGTTCTTGGTACCCAGAAAGGACAAAGCACGGAGACCTATACTGGGCATATCTATTCTAAACACTTTCCTGGATATACCAAAATTCAAGATGTTGACCTTACAGCAGCTTCTGCCCATGCTGGGCAGCAAGGCTTGGCTCGTGACTTTAGACCTAAAAGAGGCATACCTGCATGTCCCAATCAGACAATCATGCAGAAGATACCTCAGATTCAAGGCTGGCTCAAAGCATTACCAATTCTCTGCACTGCCCTTTGGCTTATCTACTGCGCTTAGAGTCTTCACAAAGTGCCTGGCACCAGTAATTGCTTACTGCAGACAAAGAGGAATACAAATATATCCTTACTTGGACGACTGCCTCATACAAGCAGAGAGCAAGGACATTCTACTACAGCATCTGACATTTGTGATAAGACTTTTAACATGCCTAGGGTACACAGTCAACAAAAACAAATCAAAACTAGTACCCTCTCAAGAGATAATATTCCTGGGTGCAAGCTTAAGTACAACTGCCCAGATGGCTTATCTCACTCCAGACAAACGAAGGCAACTGAGTACCTATTTCAAGGAAATGGCAACAAAGGCCCAGTTATCTGCAAGAAAACTTCTGCAGGCTTTGGGCTTCATGGCATCCTGCATCTTACTAATTCCATATGCAAGACTGCATATGAGGAAAATTCAATGGTACCTAAAAAGTGTCTGGACAAAACATTGCTACAGCCTGGAAACAATGATTACTCTAATTCCCTGCCTGCAACAGGAGTTTCGATGGTGGACAAAGGCTTGTCACCAAAACAAGGGACAGCCATTCTCACTACCCCCAGCCAGGCAAAGCCCGACGACGGATGCCTCAGATTATGCCTGGGGGGCACACATGGCAGGAAGAGGCATTCAGGGCACCTGGTCCACAAACCAAAAGCATCTACATATCAATTAAAAAGAGATTCGAGCTGTTCAAAATGCCCTGACAGCCTTCAAGGACCTACTTCATCCCTGACAACTACTGATAATGACAGACAACACCACGGTCATGTGGTACATAAACAAGTAGGGGGGCACTCATTCTTATCCCCTGTGCAGACAAGCCAGGGCTTTATGAGACACAGCATTGACTTACCAAGTTCATCTGCAAGCACAATTCCTGCCAGGAAAGGAAAATACTCTGGCAGACGAACTAAGCAGAAACTTCATGGATCCCCACGAGTGGCACCTGGATCCACAAGTCTTCAGCATGATAACAAAGAAATGGGGACGCCCGGACATAGATCTATTTGCCTCCCCTCAAAACAGTCAACTAAAAAGATTCTGCACAAGGACTTGACAAGCTTGGAAAGTGGATGCCTTATCTTTCAACTGGACAAACCTTTCAGTATATGCCTTTCCTCCAGTGCCTCTCCTCCCCAAGGTACTTCTAAAGGTCAGGCAGGAGAAACCAAAAATGATTCTGGTTGCCACAGACTGGCCACGCCAAGTACTAGTATCCAGTCTTAAGGAACTTGTCCCAATGCCCAGCCTGGACCCTTACCTCAAATACCTCATCTATTGTCCCAGCAAAACAATCGGATTCTGCACAGCCAACTCAGGACCCTAAACCTGGCAGCATGGCGGATAATGTAGCCATACAAACCACACCTCTCAGTAAAGCTGTGATGGATGTCATTTTAGAAGCCAGAAGGCCTAGTACTAGAAAATCCTATGCTGGAAAATGGAAGAGTTTTTGCGCTTGGAACCAAGCTCAAGGAACTGATACAGCTAACCCAAATATTCCTCAGATTTTGCAATACTTAACAGAGATGCTGGACAAAGGCCTATCTTTTTCATCAATTAAAATCCATGCCTCTGCCATTTCGGCTCATTACAATACAGAGCCACCACTTTTTTCTCATCCTTTATTAAGGCAGTACCTCAGTGGAGCCAAAATCTTAAGGCCCCCAAGGAGAACACCAACACCTGCATGGGACCTCAATTATGTCTTAGAAAAATTCACCTTACCTCCTTTTGAGGCAGCTGCTACTGCGGATATGAAGTTCTTATCTTGGAAAACAGCTCTGCTCCTAGCAATAACTTCTACAAGACGAGTTTCAGAGCTACAGGCTCTCATGGCTGTGGAACCCTTTTATCATTTTTTATCCAGACAGGGTCTCCCTGAGAACAAACCCTACATTTATGCCTAAGGTGGTATCCAGTGTAGCCCTTAACCAAACAATTAATTTGCCAACCTTTTATCCAAATCCACAGAACAAGGGGGAGAAAATTCTGCATTCTTTGGACGTACACAGACAACTTAGATTCTACCTGGACAAAACTAAAGTTTTCAGAAAGACAGAACAATTACTAGTGGCATATGCCACAGCATCACAAGGAAAGGCGATCTCCAAGCAGACTATTTCAAAGTGGATAGGTCACTGCATTCGTTTCTGCTACTCACAGAATGGCAAACCAGTGCCTAAGGGCATTAGGCCACATTCAACCAGAGCTGCAGCCACTTCTTCAGCCTTTCTCAGGGGAGTACCAATCAAAGACATTTTAGAGGCTGCTACTTGGAGTTCAGTACATACCTTTACAAAACATTACAATCTGCCTCTTTACTCTAAATCCAGGGCAGGCTTTGACACTGCAGTTCTGCAGGGCCTCATAGCCGCTCCTAATACTGTTTAGCTTCATCCCCCCTAACCATAGCTTTGGGACTCAACCCAAATGTAATGACTGCAACAGTGAAACACGAAGAACATAGTACAGTTGTGTACACCAGGTTACCCACCCGCCATCCCCCTTATTTTTGCTGGAACTTATCTTTACTTCTCTAATCTATACAGCCTGGGTGGTGTATTTGCTTATAGATGAAGGTAAAGCTTATTTTGGTACATGTATGTTTTATTTACATAATTTTAGCCTACCCTTTTAGGAGCACCTGACATCTGGGGCAAGAAAAACTGAATAAAATGGCACCGGCTGCATCTTTAATACCCCTGACGTCAGGGAAGAGGCGACAGCAACCGACGCAGGATGCAAGACTTTGGATTTCAGGCCGACTGAGGGCAACCTGCCTGCAGGATAACCTAAATGTAATGACTGCAACACTGAATACACTCAAACATCTACATTTATGGTAAGTGTACACAACTGTACTTTTCTTTGGTGGGCAGAGGCATGTCACCAAAACATGGGACGGCCCTTCACTCTACCCCCTGCCAGCCAATCCTTAAGTACACAGACACATCAGACTATGCATGGGGGGCCCACCTGGCGGGAAGATGCATTCAGGGCATATGGACTCCAAAACAAATGCATCTGCATATCAACCAAAAAGAGATGTTAGCTGTTCAAAATGCCCTGACAGCCTTCAAGAACTTACTTCATCCAGGACAATTACTGATAAGGACGGACAATACCATGGTTATGTGGTACATAAGCAGGGGGGCACACACTCATACCCCCTTTGCAGACTAGCCATGGCATTGTGGGACACCGCCTTGACTTACCAAGTACATCTTCAAACTCAATTCCTGCCAGGAAACCAAAATACTCTGGCAGACGACTTAAGCAGAAACCTTATAGATCCTCACGAGTGGAAACTGGATCCACAAGTCTTCAGCATGATAACAAAGAAATTGGGGTGGCCGGACATAGACCTATTTGCCTCTCCTCTGAATTATCAAAGGGACGAATTCTGCACAAGGACTTATCACAAACAAGCATGGAAAGTGGATGCCCTATCCTTCAGTTGGAAAAACCTAGCAGTTTACGCCTTTCCTCCTCTGCCTCTTCTTCCCAAGGTCCTACTAAAGGTCAGACAAGAAAAAACAAAAATGATACTAATTGCCCCGGACTGGCCCCGCCAACACTGGTATCCAGTCCTGAGGAATATGTCTCAGTTCCCAGCTTGGTACTTGCCTCAAATACCTCACTTACTGTCTCAGCAAAACAATCAGTTCCTGCACAATCGGCTCCAAACACTGAACCTGGCAGCATGGCTGATCATGTAGTTATTCAAACAACACCTCTCAGTAAATCTGTGATGGATGTCATTTTGGAAGCCAGAAGGCCTAGTACTAGAAAATCTTATGCTGATAAATGGAAGAGATTCTGTGCTTGGAACCAAGCGCAAGGAACTGACACAGCAGAGCCAAATATTCCTCAGATATTACAATACTTGACTGAGATACTTGACAAAGGCCTATCTTTTTCAGCAATAAAAATCCATGCCTCTGCCATCTCGGCTCATTACAACACAGAGCCACCAATCTTTTTTCACCCTTTGCTAAAACAGTATCTTAGAGGGGCCAAAAATTTAAGGCCACCCAGAAGATCACCAATTCCTGCATGGGACCTCAATTTTGTGTTGGAAAAGCTCACCCTGCCTCCATTTGAACCAGCTGCTACTGTAGATATAAAGTTTTTGTCATGGAAAACAGCTTTGCTCCTGGAAATTACTTTAGCAAGAAGGGTTTCAGAGCTACAGGCCCTCATGGCTGTGGAGCCTTTTATCATATTTTACCCAGACAGGGTGTCCCTCAGGACTAATCCTTCCTTTACGCCTAAGGTGGTTTCCAGTGTGGCTCTTAACCAAACTATTCAACTGCCAACTTTTTATCCAAATCTGCAGAACAAGGGGGAGCGGATTCTGCATTCCTTGGACGTACACAGACAACTAAGATTCTACTTGAGCAGCACTAAAGGTCTAAGAAAAATTGAGCAGCTACTGGTGGCATTTGCTGCAGGATCAGAGGGAAAAGCTATTTCAAAGCAGACTATTTCAAAGTGGATAAGCCACTGCATTCGTTTCTGCCACTTACATCATGGTAAACCAGTGCCCAAGGACATGAAGTCTCATTCCACCAGGGCTGCAGCTACATCAGCAGCTTTTATCAGAGGGGTACCAACCAAAGACATTCTAGAAGCTGCTACTTGGGGTTCTGTTCATACTTTTACAAAGCATTATTATTTGCCTCTCTTCTCTAAGTCCAGGGCAGGCTTCGCCACTGCAGTTCTGCAGGGCCTTATAGCCGCCCCTAATGCTGATTGGCTCCAGCCTCCCAACCATAGCTTTGGGATTCTACCCAAATCTAATGACTGCAACAGTGAAACACGAAGAAAATACTAGTTGTGTACACTTACCATAAATGTAGATGTTCGAGTGTATTCACTGTTGCAGTCCAGGTTACCCGCCCAACATCCCCCTTTTTATTCTGGTGCTTCTCTTTCCTTCACTATATTCTACAGCCTTTGTGGTGTATTTGCTTTTAGATGAAGGTAAAGTTTATGTTGTTGCATGTTTATATACTCATATATATATATATATATATATATATATATATATATATATATTTGCTCCCCATTTGGGGGGCACCTGACATCTGGGGCAAGAAAAACTAAAGACAATGGCGTTGGCTTCCTGTTTTATACCCCTGACGTCATGGAAGAAGAGAGAGCAACCGACGCAGGACCCAAGACTTTGGAATTCAGGCTGACTGAGGGCAACCTGCCAGCAGATTACCCAAATGTAATGACTGCAACAGTGAATACACTCGAACATATACATTTATGGTAAGTGTACACAACTGTACTTTCCACTACTGGCTTTAAACAATGTAAAGAGTGTGGCAGGAAAATACCAAACTCAGATAATCATGACTGTTGTGTTTGTTGGCTGTGTCCCATTTAAGTGTAGACTGTACATTCTGCCAGGGTTTCAACAACAGGACTCTCGCAGAGTGGGACAATAAGCTCATTCTTAAAGGGCTTCTTAAAGCCCCTTTGAAGAACCCTTATCCAAGGCTGACCAGTCTCCTCCGGCCTCTGGTACCAAATCTTCCCGTTCGGTGCAGACATTTCCCTCAGCACTGACTGTTAAAAAGCATAAGCATGCATCTGCAGGTTCCTCTTTGGAACTGAGAACTAAGGTTCTGAAGCTTTTGGAATGGTCTCAATCTTTGGCACCATTGCCCTTACCGGTGCCTTCGACACTGACCACGACACCCATTCAAACTGTGACTACTACCACTCCTGCTTTGACCACGGTTCCGATACTAGCAACAGTTATCACCACCATGCTGGCATCTCCCACAACCCCACAGATGGTGCCGAAGACTGATATTTCTGCTCAGCCTGGGACCACGTATTCCTTTTTGGACCCCATTGGATAACTGCCTAGCCCTTTTCTGGAGAGACCCAAGTCTCTTTCTGATTTGCAGTTTACTCTACCAGAAGTCTCTCAGAAGTTGATATAGTAAGGTTGGTGACTCAGATCCTGACAGCCAGGTATCTTCCATCGTCTCCTCAGCCCACTCTCCCTTCCAGTGCAGGGGGCTTTCTCCCCGTGACCCCTTCTTATTCTCCTCCTCTGATCTCTTCACAGGCTTTAGAGCTCTCGTCTCCAACTTCACAGGTTCCAATGACTTCAGAACTGACAACCTTTTTGTCTTCACTGGGTACGGCTCTGACACCTTCGGTGCCTTTGGGACTGTGTCTTCGCCGTCAGGCCCGAGGGGTTTGAGTCAGCTCCAAAGTTTTCTATGGAGCTGTCCTTGCCTCTTTGGGCTGTGCTGACAGAGGACCCATCCTCTATTCCAGTTTGCCAGGTGGGACTCTCGGGGCAGGGTGTGACCCCGATTCCAAGTTTGTCTCTCTCTGTCTGTTCCGGGTTCCCATCCCACCTCAAGGGGTCCTGCCTTTCAAGCCATGGAAAGAACCTTGGCCACTGCCTCTTCTCAGGTGGCTTCTGTGTTACCGGAGTCTCTCCCTTTGACCCTTGTTTTACCGGTTCTACCACCAACCTCGATCCGCTGCCAGCGAACTCCAGGGTTGCAAGACTTGCCTACTAAATGCACCCCCTCTTCCGAGTCCTTTTCAGATGCTCCCACTGAAGAGCTACCTCCTTAGAGATTATGCAAGAGGAAACACCTTGATTCTCCCAAAGAGTCTGTCACAGAGGACATGGATTTCAATGAGGTGGAGGGTTCCCCACGGTCATCCCCAGAAGACGTTTTCTTTGGAGGCATTCTTCAGTTCCTAAAACAAAGGGGTGATTGGAAGCCCAAATACCCTTTCTCTGAGGAATCAGTGTACTTGCAGGCTTTTGGTGCTCCCTCATCTACCTCCTGGGTGGCCCTGCCCACTGGTGACCTAATTAAATTGATTGCTCAGCGGGTTTGGAAGGGTCTTAACTCTGGAATTGCTCTATCGCCTTTTAAGTCATGTTCTACCACATAAAGATGGACAAATGCTCAAGAAAGTTTCTGCACTTCTGGCTGGCGGCCAGTAATTACCAATTCAGAATGCTGCCCTTTGGTCTCACCACAGCCCCCAGGGTGTTCACCAGATGCACGTCAGTGGTCACAGTACACTTGAGGCTGCACGGATTTCGAGTGTTTCCTTACCTAGATGACTGGGTCCTCACCGCTTCCACCAGGCATCTACTTATACAAACAAAGGATTTCATTCTTGAACTATCTCAACAGTTGGGCATCACAGTCAGTCTTGTGAATTGTCAGCTAACTCCTTCTCAGGATATGGAATTCATTGGAGGTCATCTCAACACTGTCTTATGTAGCATCACTTCCCCACCACAGCTTGCAGAAAATACAGTCACAGATTTACCCTATTCTTCGAATAAACAAAATACTGGCTCAGCAAATTCTGCAAGCATTGGGCAGCAGCGATCATTTTAGTCCCACTGGCAAGGTTTCACATGAGATGACTTCAGTGGCTGCTCTCGAACCAATGGTCTATTCTAACCCACCCCATGAGTCACCTAGTTTTTATATCCAGCCAATGCAAAAATGATCTAACCTGGTGGATGCAGTCCAAGTAGATTCTTCTAGGCCATTCCTTTGTCCTCCTTCAGCCCAAGGCTACAGTAACTACTGATGCTTCCCAGATTGGGGGGGGGGGGTATTATCTGGGAAAGACAGTTCAAGGCACTTGGTCCCTCTCCAAGGCCAATCTGCATATCAGTGTTCTGGAGCTCGGGGCAGTGCTTCTAGCTTTGCAAGCATTTCATTCTGCCTTACCTCAAGGGATGATAGCTATTCAGACAACATGTCCATAGTCTGGTACATCAACAGACATGGGGAAGCCAAGTCCTACACATTGCATTGAGAAGCCTTTAGAGTGTGGCAATGGGCCATAACTTCCAACTGCTTTCTGATGGCAATGCACATCCTGGGGAGTTCAAACATGACTGCAGACAAACTTAGCAGATGTAGCTTCATGCCTCATGAGTGGTCTCTTAACTCCAGAGTGGCAAAGGAGATCTTTGTTCGCTGAGGCCAGCCTTGCTGTGACCTGCTTGCTTCACCCCTGAACAAGTGCAGAAGCTACTTTGCCCTAATTCCCTCTCAGGGGGAGTCCCCCAGAGACGCTATTCTGCTCGATAGGCCCCCAGTTCTCCTTTGTGCCTTTCCTCAATTTCCTCTGATCCCTCTTTTACTCAAGAAAGCAGCTCGGTTGAGAAGCAAAGTAGTCCTTATTGCACCTTATTGACCTTGGAAAATATGGATGTTGTTTGTGTTTCACTGTTGCAGTCATCACATTTGGGTTATCCCTGCCAGGGTAGCCCTCAGTCGGTCCGAATACCAGAGGCTTACTATTTCTGCATTGGTTGCTGTCGCTCCAGGACTGACGTCAAGTCGCCAGTGGTATAAAAACAGGCAGCCGATGCCATTACATCAGTCTTTCTTGCCAAGTAGCCCGAAGCAGAAGCAGTTTGCACAAGTGCCGGTCAGCCGCTACCTGAGTTTTTCATTTCCAAATTGAAGTTGAAGTCTTCTAAAGTAAAGTACCCCATTGGGGATCCTCTTTTCTTGCTCTAACCAATGTCAGAAAAAGTTAACAATTGTCTCGCCTTTGGAAAGCAAATACCACACCGAGACTTTCATTCCTACTGCGTCACTTGTTTAGGCCCAGACCACGACGTCCCCCCACTGTCGCTTTTGTGCTTTGTTCAACACCAGAACTATACGTCGTCGGGCCCTTATTGTAGCTAGATATTTTCACTCTCAGTCCTCGACTTCTGATATGGCTTCGGTAAGCCATCCGACAACTGATGATCTGAAAAAAAAACGTAAGGATAAAGACAGAGACGGACCACACAGGTCCAAAACTGCCGATGACACTTCCTTTAATCTAGTCGTTGGCTTTCTGGTCCTCAGTGAGGCGCTTTTGAATCCCATGATGCCCGCTTCTGTGGATTCGGAGGCTGCTACCGAGACCCTTTCAGAGTCTGGTATGCCGTGAGACTCTTCTTCGACTATGGATCCTGTGGATGTCTCTACCTTGGATAGGTCCGGAGCCACTGAGCAGGCACCGGCTTCAAAGGAAGTACTTTGCACTACCGATACTTGAGACAGACCGACCTTCTGTCCCATCCTCTGGGACTAGTGCACCCCACTCTACAGACTTTCAACCTGATTGCTAGGTTTCTCCATTTCCATTAGTCACCAGGCATAATGACATCCCATCTCCTGTATGGCACATTTTGTTGGCATCTCATAAACCATCCACCAGGAATGTCTACTGCAGTAAATGGAAGAGATTTTCTATTTGGGCTGCTGATAATCATCTTGGATCCCTTTTCAGCCCCATTAGAAAAAGTTCTAGCGTTTCTAGCTACCATTTTTGGTAAAACAGCTTCTGCTTTCACAGTTAAGGTTATCCTAGCAACTATTTAAAATTTCCATAACTGTTTTGGTGATCAGCCCTTAATCTCCCACAGGCTTTGTAAGGTTTTTCTTAAAGGCACATTTAGTTTAAAGCCCCCATTCAAGGATCCTCTACCACCATGGGACTTGACCTGTGTATTGCAGTGTCTCACATTTCCTCCGTTTGAACCTGCAGCTGCCTGTGACTTAAAGTTTCCGTCTTGGAAAACATTGCTTCTTATAGCTGTCACCTCGGCGAGATGAGTCTCCGAATTACAGGGTCTATGTGATAAAGCTCCTTATCTAATTTTCTCTAAAGTGTGTAACTCAGAATAAACCCATCCTTTCTTCCTAAAGTGATTTCATAGGCTAGTATCAGTCAACCCGTTTACTTACCTGTATTCTTCCCAAATTTTTCTGATAAAGGCGAATACTGCTTGCACCTTCTGGACATGCACAGGCAGTTATGTTTTTATCTGGATAGAACTAAGCAATTTAGACAATCAGATCAATTATCTGTATCTTTTGCAAGCACAGCCGTGGGCAAGCCTGTTTCTAAGGTTACTCTATCGAGATAGTTTAGGGATTACATTTCTTTTATTTACATGGAAAAGAATCTAAGACTCCATATGCCAGTGAAGGCACATTCTTCCAGATCTATGCGACTTCAGCTGTTTTTCATTCTAAAGCTTCCATGTCAGAAATTTGCACAGCTGCAACATGGGCTACTCCACATACCTTTATTACTCATTACAAATTGGATATGGTCTCCATAGGAGGAGCTTCCTTTGGTTCTGTGGTTCTCAGGAATGTTCTTCCATAGGGCCACCCAGGATCTAAGGTAGCTGGGGACTCTGTCCCACAAGTCCAGAATAGATGAAGATTGATAACATCATATAAAGAAGTTATGACTTACCATAATGTTCCATCTGTGTTGTCGATCTTCATCTATTCTTGCATCCCATCTCACATGCCCCCTCCTATAGAGTTCATGGTGGAGCGACCATGCTGTCCTGGTTTTCCTTTTTAGGATACACCTTAGACATTGCTTCTGGCTTGAGTTAGGGTATCTTCTTCTGTAAGCCTGCAGACTCGATCTGAGGTAATGTAGAGAGGGGCATTGTGAATAGACTAGTAGCCTGAGAATTTTTTTTGGCTAACACGACCTAGATAATGGCCAGATCTGTTCTGAGGTCAGAACTTGTACCCACATGTCAAAAACAGATGAAGATAGACTTACCATATAAATCTTAACTTTTTTTCTTCACCCCAACCTGTCAGCACTCAACCTCACTGTGTGAATGATAGGATTCGGATCCTTTTCAGACCCCAGTTTTTTGAGGGCATGCTGCAGGTTTTTCAGGAGGCAAGGAAGCCTATTATCCTGAAATTTTTCTTTTTGATGTCATACTGGAGAACCCTGTACAAATGGGTGCCCCCATTGTCCTGTCATATTTGTGTAAGTTTTTAAAAGCTGGTCTGGTATACTCCTCAGTCAAGGCAAACTTCTTAGCCATTTTGGACCGTTTGCCTCTCAGTCCTCCTGTCTTTGTCTAGGCTACAGATAATACGGTTTCTGAAAGATATACTCCACCTTTAAACACACTGGAAAGATGTTCTGCTTTCTTGTGAACTCAACTTTATTCTTGAAAATCTCATTATTCCCCCTTTTGTACCAGCAGCCTGTGTTTCTCTCAAGTTCTTTACGTGAAAAACCAAAGAACTAGTAGCTCTTATCTCAGCAAGATGAGTCTTTTAGCTCAAGGCCCTGATGGCATCCCCTCCCTTCATTTTCCGTAAATATAGAGTGCCATTTAGGACCACCCCCTACTTTGTAACTAAAGTGGTAAATGAGCTATCCCTCAGTCAGGTCATCAGTTTCCCCACTTTCTCTCCTAATCTGCAGACTAGGGGAGAGAGAATCCTGCACTCACTAGATGTGTATAGGAAGCTCAGATTTTACTTGGACAAGACATGTACAAATCTACAAGACTGACCAGCAATTTGTTTCCTTCCTAGAATCCAAATTAGGTAGCCCTGTTTCAGAACAAAGTGTTGCTGACTGAATTTCTGAACCCATCTCTTTTTTGTTGCACTCAACATGTGAAGTCTTTTTTTTTTCTCCAGTGAAATCACATTCTTCCAGAGCAGTGGCCTTCTCTGGAGCCTTTTCACAGGGAGGTAGACTCGAGAGCCATCTTAGAAGCAGCTACCTTGTCCTCTGTGCATTTGTTTACAAAACATTACAGACTAGATGACTTTTGAAAATCCAAAGCTACCTTTGCCAGATCAATCCTCCTGGGATAATTTGACAGCTCTGTCATATGTCATCCAGTCACCCTTTTCACTACTAAAGTTTTGGAAATCACCCAATAGTTTGGAATACTGCAGCAGTGATCTAAGGAAGGACATAGTACAGATGTATAAAACCTTAACATAACAGTAGACGTCCCGCTGATCAGTGTTGTGTGTTCCTTCCTTCCCTGCCATCCCCCTTTCTACCTTTGCTTAAACTTTTTTCATTGATGGAGGGGGAGACATTTTCTGCCTTCTCCCTTCTTAGTTAACGAATACTTCAGTATCCTCTGGTGTCTACAGGCTTCTTGGCTTGGAGGGAAGTCTAAGGTTTCACACTGCTACATCTGCTTATGTAACATTATGCCTGTGGACCTAAGTCATACTTTGGATGCATAGCTCTATGGAAAGTTGTGGCTTTGGTACCCCAGCTGGACGTCCAGTTTATCTGCAGAGATAACCTAGCAGTTTGTAATTCTGCAACAGTGATCAGTAGGACATTTACTGGTCAACTATACTTTTTCTTTCAGTAAGTATGAAGTTGGTTTTGGAAATCTTAGAGAAGAATGAGCTGAAATTTATTGGTAAGAACTCGTATATTTATATGGGGGACGGGTGGACATTATTGAAAAACTGTGCTTTGTAGTGTGGAGCTTTTCTTGTGCTAGGTAGAGATGGTGTGTAGAGGAATTGTGATCTTAAGTTACGGTTAGAAGTTATTTTGATAAGTATGCCTGTGAAAAGGGGGAATGATTCTAAATTCATAAGTTTTATATAAATGAAGGATGCTATTAATATAAGTCTGTCTGATGTTCTTCATGTTTCACTGTTGCAGTCATCACATTTGTGTTGTCTGCCTACAGGTAGCCGGCCTGAATACCAGAGTCTTTGGATTTCTGCGTCGGATGCTGTTTCTTCTTCCATGACGTCAGGTCGTCAGGGGTATAAAGCATGCAGCCAACGCCATTACATCAGTCTTTCTTGCCTTGCAGTGCATGAAGCAGAAGCAGTTCGCAAGTGCCGGTAGGCCGCCATCTGAAATTTTCATTTTCGAGTTTCCGACCCGAAGTCTTCAAAAAAGACTAGTACCCCATTGGGGATCCTTTTTCTTGCTCCAACCGAAGTCAGTAAAAGTTAACAATTGTCTTGTCTGTGGAAAGCAAATACCTCATAGAGATTTTCATTCTTACTGCATCCCCTGTTTAGGCCCAGACCACGATGTTTCTCGCTGTCGGTTTTGTGCCTTGTTCAACTCTCGAACTATTCGCCATTGGGCTGTTTTTGCAGCCAATTACTTTCATACTTGATCTCAGTACTCCGAAATGGCTTTGTTAAACCATCCGACTACCGATCTTCTGAAAAAATGCAAGGATAAAGACAGATACAGACCGCATAGGTCCAAAACTTCCGACGCCGCTTCTGTTAAGCTAGTCGCCAGTCCGCCGGTACTCAGTGAGGCGCTTTTGCAGCCCCTGATACCCGCTACTTCAGATTCACAGGCCTCTACTGAGACCCATTCGGAGTCTGGTATGCCGTGAGATGCTTCTTCAACTATGGAACCTGCAGATGTCTCTACCTTGGATGGGTCCAGAGCCGCTCTGCAGGCAACGGCTTCTGAGGGTGTATTCAGGCCTACAGACATTCATTTTAAACCGATGCCATCGTTTCCATCCAGAAGTTCCTAAACTCTCAGGCCAAAAACTCGCACTATGCCTAGAAAACAGATAACCAAACCGCGGGCTCAGGCCCATATGCCTCAAAAACAAATGCTTAGAATGGCTGAAGACCTTATTACCTTAATTAGTGGAAGCCAGCCTTCCCCCCCTAAGAGACCTAGAACTGAATTTCTTTCTGATTCTTCTGATCAGGAATCTGATATTTCTGCTCCTTCTGATTACCAGGATTTGCCCTTATCTACTTATGAGGATTTTGATGCAGAGGATTCCATTCGCCCTGCTTCCCCTCCAAAAGATTTTTCTTTCGGTGAAACCTTGCATACTCTTAGGGAGCATTTCCGCTGGGAAAGCCAGGATTACTCTGAGTCCTAAAAGAGACAGGGAATTCTTACTCCTGCCTCAACACAGGCCTTTAGCTATCCCTTCTGTTCTGGACATTGTAGATGATGCTTTCTTGGAATCTAGCCTTACTCCAGACACTTTACCTTCAGCTCCCAGAAAACCTGACAGGTACTACAGAGTACCTGACTCTCTCAACTACAGAGTACCTGACTCTCACAAGTTCCTCTTCAAGAATCCTTCTGCGGATCCAGAGACCATTTTCCAAGGACCAAAAGGCATTAAGGCTACTGCTGCCAAAAATCCTACCCCTTCTGATAGAGATTCTAGAGCCTTAGATGGGGTAAGAAGGTATACACTTCTGCTACTTTGGCCATTAGGGCTTTAAATTGCCAGTTTCATATGTTAGTATCAACAGAATATTATGGGACTACTTAAACAGAAAATTATGTTGATTCCTGACTCTGCTGAACACAAAGAATTGCAAGATTTAATGCATTCTGCAGAACAAGTTAGTAAACACATTTTGCAATGTGGTTTTGACACTTTAGAAACATCTTGCAGGGCTGCTGTCACTGGGTCTGTACTTAGAAGGCATGCTTGGCTTAAGGAACAAAACTTGCCAGATCATGTTAAAGCTAAATTACTGGATGCTCCCTTAAACCAAGACCGCCTTTTTGGCAACAAAGCAGAAGTCGTCATCAAAAGGATGGAGGAAAAAGCTAAATCTATGCAAACTGTTAAAGATCTTTTACAAGTACAGCCTTCTAGATTCAGTAGACATTAGCCTTCAAAGAACTGGTCCTTTCCAGTCCCTTACAGGCCTTCTCAGTCTAAACCCAGGAACAGCAGACCACCTAGGTTACAGTCTCAGGCTACGCACAGACCTAAGCAGTGGGGGGCTCCCACTTCCAAAGCAGGGAGTAGTAAGCCACCCCCCTACGGAAAAATGGCACAATGACTTAAACTTAGCACTTCCAAGCCCTGCTCAACTACCTGCTTCCTTAGGAAGAAAGCTCGCCCTGCATGCAAAAAACTGGGAACTCATTACCTAGGACAAATGGGTTTTGAACATAGTTTCCCAAGGATACAGATTCCACTTCCACACACTACCAACCCCAAATGGTTGGCTAGACCTACCCCCAAATCAATGGGCTGAGGCCCAACAGCAAGCTTTCTCTTCTCAGTATCAGGGCTGTTCAACCTGTCCCAGCAGAACAAAGGGGACAAGGGTTTTATTCAAGACTTATTCTGGTACCCAGAAAAGACAACTCCTGGCATCCTATCCTGGACCCTCTCTATTCTCAACACCTTTCTGGTAGTTCCAAAATTCAGAATGCTAACTCTTCAACAGCTTTTTCCTATGCTAGCCAAGGATGCCTGGCTGGCAACCTTAGACCTAAAGGAAGCTTACCTTCACATCCCAATAAGGGAATCTTGCAGGAAATAACCTACGCTTCAGGGCAGTTCTCTGCACTTCCCTTTGGCTTATCTACTGCGCCCAGGGTATTCATAACGTGTCTAGCTCCAGCCATTGCATTTTGCAGGCAGAGAAATATTCAAATTTACCCATACTTGGACAATTGTCTGATTCAGTCAGAAAACCAGGACTTGCTATTACAACACCTGACATTCATAAAGAAACTTCTAACCTCACTGGGGTACACCATCAACGAAAAGAAATCTCACCTAGTACCTTGCCAACAGATTGTATTCCTGGGAGCAAGCTTGAACACGACTTCCTAGATGGCATTCCTCACTCCGGAGAAATAAGTTTATTTGACAACCTACTTCAAACTATTGGCCACAAAACTCCAGCAATCTGCAAGGAAAGTACTGCAAGCCCTGGAGTTCATGGCCTCCTATATTCTATTAATTCCATATGCAGGACTGCATATGAGGAAACTCCAGTGGTATCTAAAAAGCCTATGGTGTCAACATTCTCAGGACCTGGAAACAATGATTTCTATCATTCCTTGTATAAAGACAGAGTTCCTTTGGTGGGACGAGGCCTGCTAACACATCAAGGGACTCCCTTTCACTCTACCCCTTGCCGCCCAAACCCTAACTACAGACGCATCAGACTATGCATGGGGGGCTCACATGGCAGGGCAGTGCATTCAGGGCAAATGGAAGCCGAAACAGATGCACCAGCATATCAGTCAAAAAGAAATGTTAGCTGTATAGAATGCTCTGACAGCCTTCAAAGACCGTATTCTTCCAGGACAACTATCGGTAAAGACAGACAACACCACGGTTATGTGGTACATAAACAAGCAGGGGGGAACCCACTCGTACCCTCTCTGCAGACTAGCCATGGCTCTGTAGAACACAGCCTTGAGCTACCAAATACACCTACAAGCTCAGTAACTGCCAGGCAAACTAAACTCACTAGCAGACGATTAAACAGAAATCTCATGGACCCACACGAATGGAAATTAGAACCCAAAATATTCAACCTCTTGAGGAACAAATGGGGGACTCCAGAGGTAGACCTGTTTGCCTCCCCTCAGAACTACCAATTGAACAAATTCTGCACAAGAACTCCCCACAGTCAAGCTTGGAAAGTGGATGCCCTGTCCTTATCAGTTTATGCCTTTCCCCCTCTGCCTCTCCTCTCAAAGGTTCTACTAAAGGTCAAACAGGACAAGCCAAGGACAATACTGATTGCACCAGACTGGCCACACCAGCACTGGTACCCCTCTTGCGCAGTATGACACTGCTGCAACCATGGCACCTGCTTCAGACCCCTTCCCTGCTGTCCCAGCAGTTGGGCCAGGTTCCGCACCCTCAGCTTTAAACCCTGAACTTTGCAGACTGTCTAATTCCTTGAGCTCTCCTCTAGCATCCCTTATTAAGCAGGTGCTGGATGTCATTCTGGAGGCAAGGAGGCCTAGTACTAGAAAATCCTATGCTGAAAATTGGAAAAGATACTGTTCCTGTTGCTGGGCTCAGGGGATGGGCACAACGGTGCCCAGCTTACGTCATGTTCTATAGTACTTAACAGAAATGCTCCACAAGGGCCTATCCTTCTCGTCAATTAAAATTCATGCCTCTGCCATTTCAGCACATTATAATACTGAGCCGCCCCTCTTCTCTGAGCCCTTGCTAAAACAATTCCTTAGAGGGGCCAAAAATTTAAGACCCCCCCCCCAGGAGAGCTCCCACTCCAGCCTGGAACCTTAACTTTGTATTGGAAAAGCTCACTCTTCCCCCCTTTGAGCCAGCTGCAACAGCAGAGTTGCAATTCCTTTCTTGGAAAACAGTCTTCCTTCTAGCCATCACTTCAGCAAGAAGAGTGTCTGAATTACAGGCCCTCATGGCAGTGGGAACCCTTCATTATCTTCCATGCGGACAGGGTTTCCATCAAGACTAATCCTTCCTTTATGCCCAAGGTGGTGTCTAGTGAGGCCCTAAATCATTCCATTCATTTGCCTACTTTTTTCTCTAATCCACAAAACAAAGGGGAACAAATAATGCACTCTCTGGAAGTGCACAGACAACTTAGATTTTATTTGGACAAGACTAAGCCTGTCAGAAAATCTGAACAGCTGCTAGTTGGCTTTGCTGCAGGGGCAAAGGGGAAGGCCATTTCAAAGAAAACCATTTCCAAATGGATAGCCCATTGCATTAATTTCTGCTACAAGCACCATGGAAAACCTACCCCACAGGGGATAAGATCACATTCCACCAGGGCAACATCTACCTCTGCGGCTTTTCTCAGAGGAGTCCCTACCCTGGGCATCCTAGAAGCTGCTACCTGGAGCTCTGTACATACCTTCACCAAGCATTACCAGTTGCCTATCTTTTCTAAATCCAGAGCTGGATTGGCCACTGCAGTCTTGCAGGGCTTAATAGCTGGCCCTAATGCTCTTTAACTTCCTTCTCCCTTCCATAGCTTTGGGAATCAACCCATATGTGTTGACTGCAACAGTGAAACATGAAGAACATAGTACAGTTGTGTACACTTACCATAAATGTAGATGTTCGAGTGTATTAACTGTTGCAGTCCTGGTTACCCTCCCTCCAGCCCTCTGACTTCTCTTGGCTCTACCTTTCCTTCTTGTTTGGTATATTTATTTTTTTCTGGTGTATTTGCTTTTTGCTGGGGCTGTACCATACTATATAATTGCTTCCTATTGTGGGGGCACCTGACATCTGGGGCAAGAAAAACTGATGTAATGGCAGTGGCTGCATGTTTTATACCCCTGACGACCTGTCATGGAAGAAGAGACAGCATCTGATGCGGAAATCCGAAAACTCTGGTATTCAGGCCGGCTGAGGGCTACCTGCAGGCAGATAACCCAAATGTGATGACTGCAACAGTGAATACACTCGAACATCTACATTTATGGTAAGTGTACACAACTGTACTTTTTGATGGTATTCATTTTGTTTTAGCTAGAACACAGCAGTGATGTTCTTTTTAAGGGCATGGTTGATTCTCCTGTTGCTGTTTTCAGTGGGCTGCAGGGATGCCATGTTTTTCTTTGAATGTTAGATACAGCGGGTAGTCCATATTTGAGTTGGGCAGTCAAGTAATCTTGCCTTTCCAGTGGCCATTCTACCTTCTGGTGAAAAGAAGTAGCAGTTCTTTTTGACCAAAACAGTAAGCTGCTATTTTTGATTTCTTTGTATTAATGTGGTGTTAAAAATTGAGGTTGAACAAGCCAGACTCTTAGTTTTTAAATTATGAAGTAGTTTTGATGGGTCCGAAATTGTTAAATGGAATACTCTAATGCTGAGGGATTACTGAGAGTCTTTGGTGCTAGAAAGCATTGCTTTTATTTTCTTCTGGTATTGAGAATGACTTTGCTGTTGAGAAACTAGTTGGAGAGCTATGTGAGATCAGTCTGTAAATCTTATTTTGATGTTACTAGTAGAGGATTTGAATCCATATAGGACTTGTATCATCCACATATAAAATGGTTTTGATTTGTGGAAAGTCTATGTGCAGTTTATTTTCTGAATATACAAAATACAAGTTGGAACAGAACTGACACCTGTGGTATTCATTTAGTTATTGGTGAGGGAGGCGAGATTGTGGAACCAATTTTAGAATTTAAATTACCTATTTGTAACAAAATCAATTAACCAGGGTAGTGCAACTTTGATGATAACCCCTGTAAATAGGGAGTTATGTAACAGTTCATGATCTATAAGGTCACAAGCTTTGAGATTGATGAATAGTGAGTCTGCTAAAATACCTTTGTACATACTCAGAGGGATAGCAGTAAGGACGTTAACGGCTGTCATTGTGTTCTGCCGTCACCAAAAGCCGTGCCAGTGAGGTGAGATGATGTTTTTTTTTTTTTACATTATTCAGTAAGCCATATAAAATCTAATTTTCGAGTTGCTAGAATTGTTATTGGTCTGAAATCTTTTACATTTACTTGTTTTGCTAGTTTTGGAATATGCTTGTCTGTGACCTGTTTCCATTTAGGTGACATTGTCTCTTTGGTGAGACAGGTTGTACAGTTGACGTGGGGGAGTAGTATGTAGTCTCTACCTATAATGAGAAACAAGGGTAATAGTTCATCAGATACAGTGGGAGTATCTGTGGGAATACTGTCAGTGTATTCTTCAGTGTCCTTGTTTTGTATGGTTTTGAAGTGAGGTGAGTGTGTTGAAGAGGTTGTGGTTTGAAATAGCAGGTGTTAAGCGTTAGTAGCTGAGATAGAGGGAAGCACTGAGAATTCTCTTTAAAAAAATCTAGTGCGAAAGATTTCCAAAGTTGTGGAAATAGTGTCACCATTTAGATGTGCATCATCTGGGATCACACAGCAGTACAGTTAACAAAGTTAGTTACTTTTGACTGCATTTTAGCACGTTACGTGTTTGGAGGAAGTTTGTTCCCCAGAACAAGACTCTTCAAGTCTTCATCACCTTTCCGCCACAAACAGCCATACTTCCTAAATCACAAGATAAATATATCCCGGATCACTTTTTGCCAGGTTTTTCAGGGCAGTGAATTTGTATTTTGACAGGGGGTTATATTTCCATTTCTGACAGGAGGCATCTCAATTTGTAGGAGATCTTAGCTCTCTGATCCATTGTTTTGTTAACTTTTGAAGAGAATGCGAACTTTGTGGAAATATTCCTGTGGTTTAGGAAGTATGGCTATAAGGTAAGATGAACATTCAGAAGGATTACTTTCTAAAAATATTGCCAGTTAATTTTTGATAGCTCTTAAAACTATTTTTTTTCCTGTTTTGTGGTTGAAAGGTGATTAAGGTTGGAAGAGTCTGAGTCTTTTTAACAAGAAACATCTTTATTAAAAAATCACTTATGACGTAGGCAGTCATACATTTATATAAATGAAAACAAACCATATTGACATAGCCTTAGTTGCAAGCATTTTACATCATAGGCCTTATTGACAGTGTTAGTTGCAGACATTATACATCACTTATAATCTACCTAATCATTGTCAGTCAGACATTACATAACTCATTCAGATCCTTCCTTATTTTAAATCTCATTCATCCCCTGTATGTATTATTTATTTTATTTATTTATTTCCAGTTTTATTACCGGGGAAGTCCGCTGGGCCCAGAGAGCCTGTTTACAATGGAGGCCCGGGGAGAAAAGCTTCATGAAACAGATTACAGTAAAGATAGCATTCCAATAAAAAATAAAAGTACAAGCACAAATACATATCAAATAATACAAAGCTTGAGCAGTATTGCCCAAAATATCGTGCAGATATATTTTAACAAATTCACACAGTTAGTCAAACGGCAAAAGCTATTTACAGTATTTACAGAGTGTGAGAGATCATATGGGAATTAGCTATAGAAGGTTATAACCAGCTATGAGGTGCTTAGGAACTCAGGAGGATACCCTCCCAGGAGCTTTTGTTAAAGAGTTCTAGGTAGGGAGAATGCAGTTACATTTCCATTTGGAGTAGAGGTAGGTGTAAAGCTGAGTTTTGACGTTGTTGTTTGACATTGTCCTTAGTGTGGAATGGAGAGAGTTCCATTTCTTACCTAAGGAGGAGGAGAGGAGAAATTGTCCAGCAGGACGTTTAGGTTTGTGGACAGTAATTAAGTTTTGGTGTTCAGATCTGAGAGTTCTATTTGGGGTGTATGGGAGAAGGATGTTTAGAGTGGGGCATTTGGTTGGATTAAATATTAGTCTATGTGCTGTAGTGAGTTGGAGGAAGTCCAGGTAATTTGTGAATTCTAACCAGTTGAGGGATTGGAGGGTAACACAGTGATGAGTGGAATGTTTGGCTTTGGTAGCAAATTTAGAAATTTTGTTATAACAGTTTTCAAGTCTGGTAGTGATGGAAGAGGATAGGTTAGTTAGTAGTGGGGCACCATACAGAAGGGAGGGAATGAGGTAAGAGGAGGCCAGAGTATGCCTGGTAGAAATAGATAGGAAGTGGTTGTTCCTGTATAGCATACCTAATTTATTATTTATTTACATTTGTTGACCGGGAGTGTCCGACTGAACGTAGGTCCATTTTCAGTGGAGGCCCAGGGAGAAAAGCTCCATAGTTAAAATAAACAGACAGTAGTTACATTGGATTACATAGCGATTAACAATATAACATAGCAATTACTTATGGTAGGTTTTCTTTATATTTTTCTGAATATGGATATCAAACTTAAGGTGTTCGTCTATAGTTACACCGAGTAGTTTGGCAAAGGAAACAACTTCGATCAGAGAGTTGCTTTGGCTAAGTACTTGGAAGGAATTTTTATCAAAAGAGAAAGATTTTGAAGGTGTGAATAGTAGTATTTTAGATTTGTTAGCATTGAGAGAAAGTTGATTTTGGTGCATCCAGATCTCAGTAGTTGAGAAGGCAGTCTGAGTTTTAGATAGGAGTTCAGGAAGGTTAGAGGCAGAGCAGACAAGTGTAGAGTCATCTGCATATTGGATGTCTTTGGCATTAGGAATAGCAGAGTGGAAGTTATTGATAAAGATATTAAACAGCATTGGTCCGAGGACTCTGGTAGGGGTGGGTAAGAAAGGTAATGTGCCTTTTTTCCATTTCACAGTCTGAGATCTATCTGCTAGATAGCTTGAGAACCAGAAAAGAGTGTTTTGGGAGAGATTTAGGTTTGAGAAGGTGACTCAGAAGGTGCATATGGGAAACAGTATTGAATGCTTTAGAGAGATCTAGGAGCACTGTGGATACTAAGCTCCCAGAATCTCTGGCATGATTGACAGTTTCTAAGAATGAGAGTAGAGCTGTTATGGTGTTATGTCCTGGTTGGAAGCCATGTTGGGTAGGGGTAAGAAGTTGGCATTTTTCCTAGGATTTTGGAGAGTGGAGAGAAGTGCTATAGAGCGGAAGTTTGAAATGTTAGTGATCTGAAGTAGTTAACTTCATTTGCGCAGCAACCTGTGGGTATCGGATCCGAATTCGGATCCGAGCCGGCAGTTTTCAACAGCTTAAATCCGAGCCCCTAGCTCCTCCCTCTACCCATAAACCCCTGCCAACCCTGACTGACCTCAGATCTAGTTTGCCGCGCTTGTTGACAGCAGCTGGATTTTCGAGCTCCGTACTTAGCGTTTTCTGTGAGAAAGTTAGAAACATTTTTTTCTATTTTTCTTCATCTTTAGTGTGAGTGCCGTGTGTTTAGACCCCTTTTCCTGTTAACCTTAGTTTAAACTACTCTTTAGTTATAATTTTTTCCCTCTCTCTCCCTCGCTGGTTCGTTAGGGTTTGTGTGCATGTGTTGGGGCCTAGCGTGTGTCCTCCTTAGTTTAAAATGTCGGTGGCCCCAAAACCTATTTTTTCCAAGTGCACTGAGTGTGGCAATAAGCTTTCACCAGCTAAGCTCCCCCGGCTAACCGGTCTTCTCCCTCCAGGGCTTCCCAGTCTCCTCCTCCTCGGATCCAGTCAATCTGTTTTTCAGTGGGCCCTGAGGAGGAGGAGACCCGATCTCCTTCGAGGTCATCGAGGTGGCACTCACGTCCCGCCTCGGTGACCTCATCGAGATCTACTCGCAGCCTTTCCGACGCAGATTTGGACCGGATGATGAGAAGATTCCTCCAGGCCCAACTGCAGATGGGAGTGCTCCTGCCCTCCCCCCCCCCTCCGGGGAGGAGCTCGACCCCTTTCTTTGCCCCGATAGCTCCTTCTCCATCCCGCTTCCCGGGTTCAGAGCCTTCGGAGCCGGGCAGCCTTGGAACCGGGGGTGGGTCGGCGCCGACAGTCTTGGGTACTTCGGCGCCGACTCTTCCCTTGAGCCTGTCGGATCCGAGGGTTTCAGTATGTCTTCAGCACCGTCCAGGTCGGAGCATACTGGGCCTTTGGATCCAATTGCTTCGGCGCCGGCCCCGATCCGCCTGTTGGATCCGAGTGAGGGCCCACTCTCGGATCCCAGAGAGAGCAGCTCTCCCTCGGCGTTCGATGTGGTGGAGAGGGCTCTGTCGACTGCTTCCAGGCCCCCAGTTCTTGCCACAGCTCCGCCCCCCACTCCTTCTCTGTTGGGTCTGACTTTCATCACCCAGCCCCAGGGACAACCTGCTTCAATGTCCCAGGTCGTTCCCTTGGAACAGGATGTTGCTGGTGAGGTCTCCTCATACAGCCCCCCTGAGGAGATCCCCCACAAGCAGAAGTGCAAGAGGCGGCACTTGGACTCCCCTGAGTCCTTGATCGAAGACACGGATTTGGAGGGGGGGAAGGCTCCCCAAGGTCACCCCCTGAGGATGTCCCCTTTGGGGACATCATGGAAATGCTCAGGATCAGAGGGGGGTGGTCTGCCCCAAAGCCGACCTCGGACGAAGCCGTGTTCCTGGAGGCATTTGAAGCAGGCCCTTCTACCTCTTGGGTGTCCCCTCCGGCCGACCCCCTGGTGGACCTGATTACCACCAGGGCATGGAAGGAGCCGGACTCTGTGGAGCCAGTCCCAAAGCGCCCTGACAGGATCCTCAGTCCCCCTGCCGACTGGCCCCATTGGAGCAAGGGTCCCCCCGTAGATGCCATGTTGATGGCGGCAGCCACTAAGAGGGAACTAGCTCAGGAGAGCCCCTCGGTCCACCCCCCAGGCAAGGAGTCCCGAGCGATGGACCACCTAGGGAAGTGGATGTTTAGTTCAGCGTCCTTCTTGGTGAGGTCACTGAACTACATGGCACACGTTATTCGGCTGCAGCGGGATCTTATTAAGGAATACGCTGCGTCGCCTCCAGAGTCCATGTCGGCAGAGGACAAACAGTTGTACTCCACCCGTATGGCCACTCTTAGGTCCATTTCCAATACCTCTATGCGGCTACTATCCCATGCCATGGAAGGAGCCGCTAGAGCCAGTGGAGCAGGTCTCGTCATGAGGCGTCTTTTGATGGTTCTGCCCTATTTGGGAAGACCGTTCGCGACACCTTGGTCCAGAGCGAAAAGGGCGGGAAGACGTTGTCTGCCGTCGGAGTCCACTTCTCTGCTCCCCAGAGGTCCTTCTCCAAGAACCAAAAGGAACAGAAGAAGATGTGGTTCCGGAAGTCGCAACAGTCTCAGTCCGCTCAGGACCCCCAGTCCTTCCGCGGCAGAGGAGGACATGGAGGACGCCACCCTAGAGGCAGATGGGGCCCGAAGAACTTTGGGTCCAGAGAATCTTTCTCTGACCGGCCCACGTAACAGCCCTGAAGGGTTGCCCAACTGCTCCACTCTGGAGGCAGTCGGGGGGCGTTTCTCGAGGCACCTGGCAGCTTGGGAGTCCATCATGACAGACCGCTGGGTGCTTCGCATCATATCCAGAGGTTACCAGATCCCCTTCTCTTGCCCTCTTCTCTTCCCCAAACACCTCCCCGATGTCCCACCCGATCAGAGGGAGGTTGCAGCTGTGGAAATCCAGCAGCTCCTAGAAAAAAGAGCCATCCAACACGTCCCCCCATACCAGCTCGGATCGGGTTTTTACTCCAGGTTCTTTTTGGTGCCAAAAAAGACGGGGGACTTAAGACCAATCCTCGATCTCTCCCTTTTGAACCTGTCAGTAACCAAAGAAAAGTTCCGGATGGTCACTCTTCAATCTATTCTCCCCCTATTATGGGAGAACGATTGGATGTGCTCGATAGACCTCAAGGATGCGTACTATGATACTCTAATGGACAGACGACCCAGGGGTTTCTCCGCTTCCGGCTAGGGGCCAGTCATTACCAATTCAGGGCTCTCCCCTTTGGTCTCACCTCAGCCCCCAGGGTGTTTACTAAAGTGTTAGCAGTGATAGCAGCCCACCTGAGGCTCCAGGGAATACAGGTTTTCCCATACCTGGACGACTGGCTCCTGACCGCCTCGACAAGGCATCTACTCTGTACAGCCAGGGATTATTTTCTTTGCCTTGCTCCCTGGTTAGGGATCACAATAAATATGGACAAATCTGCTCTCACCCCGACCCGAGTCATAGATTTCATCGGGACCAGGTTAAACACAATCAATCTTGTAGCCTTCTTAACCCCAGAGAGACTTCGAACCCTGAGGTTTCATGTGCGGGCCATCCTTATATCTTCATCTCCTCCGGCGGAATTGGTCCTGAGGGCTCTAGGCTCCATGGCAGCGGCAATCAACTTGTTACCTATGGCACGTCTGAACTTGAGGGTCTTACAGTGGACCCTCCAAGTCCAGTGGTCTTTTCTTCACTACCCTCTGAGTCATCCCATTTCCCTCAGCAGGGCTTGCAAGAGGGCTTTCGTGTGGTGGGTGCAGTCTCCGGATCTCCACATGGGACGCCCCTTCTCTATGGCCCCTCCCCTGGCCACGGTGACCACGGACGCCTCTCACCTCGGGTGGGGAGGGCACTCTTCGGGCAGGACTGTCCAAGGCACGTGGAACGATGCGGAGACCTCTTTGCATATCAATGTCCTAGAGATGAGGGCAGTGCTGTTAGCATTGCAAGCACTTCAGGGCCTTCTTCCTGTAGGGACAATTGCGATCCAGACGGACAACATGTCGGTTGTCTGGTACATCAACAAACAAGGGGGAACCAGGTCTTACCCGCTCTGTCGAGAGGCCATGAGAGTGTGGGAATGGGCGATCTCCGCCAAGCGTTTTCTCATTGCAACGCACATTCCGGGATGGTCCAACATCCTGGCGGACAAACTCAGTCGCACCATCCTTTCCCCTTACGAGTGGTCTCTCAATCCGCACGTAGCAAATCAGATTTTTGCCAAATGGGGGCAGCCCTGTTGCGATCTTTTCGCCTCTCCCTCAAACACCAAATGCAACAGCTATTTCACTTTAATTCCCCAAGTCGGGGAATCCCCGAGAGACGCTCTGGTGCATGTTTGGCCTCCCGGTCTGCTTTATGCTTATCCACCTCTCCCCCTGATGCTAAAGTTTCTGCAGAAAGCCAGTCGGTTGGGGAGCAGGATTATCCTCATTGCCCCATTCTGGCCTCGTCAAACCTGGTTTCCTTACCTTTAGTCTCATCTGGTGAATCCTCCTTGGATTCTAGATCCCCTCCCGGATCTGATCTCCCACCCTCTGGGTCTCCCGACCCCGAACCTGGACAGCCTCAAGCTCACAGCTTGGCTGCTCCAGTTCCACTCCTAGCCAGGACTCCCGGCATCTCTTCCCTAGTCAAAGCTATTCTAGTTGCAGCCCACAAGCCTTCTACTAGGAAGGTTTACAGCAGCAAATGGAGACGTTTCTCTATCTGGGCAGAACGTCAAAACTTGGATCCCTTCAGAGCTCCTTTACCTGCGGTGCTAGACGACTTATCAGGATTATTTCACCAGGGAGCTAGCTGTTCCACTGTCAAGGTTCAACTAGCAGCTATCTCTCACTACCATGTCGGACATGGTCTGCGTCCCTTGATCACTTCTAAGCTGTGCAAGACCTTCCTGAAGGGCACCTTCCTGCTCAGACCTCCGGTAAAGGAAGTGGTACCTCCGTGAGATTTGTCGTTAGTGCTTCAGGCTTTGACAGCTCCCCCCTTTGAGCCTGCAGCTTCAGTGGAACTCAAGTATTTGTCTTGGAAGATGGCCTTTCTCGTCACCATCACCTCTGCTAGAAGAGTTTCTGAAATTCAGTCCCTTTGTGTCAAACCTCCGTATCTAACCTTCCACAAGGATAGAGTCTACCTCAGGACCAATCCCTCCTTTCTCCGAATCTAATATCAACCAGTCCATTAATCTGTCAGTCTTCTTTCCCAACTATCACAACAAAGGAGAATACAAATTATACTCGTTGAATGTGCATAGACAAGTTCAATTCTATATTCGCAGGACATCTGGTCATAGGCAATCCAACCAGTTGTTCGTCTCCTTTGCCAAAATGAATTTGGGTAAATCAGTATCCAAAGTTACATTGTCTTGATGGATCTCGCAATGTATTCTTTTAGCTTATGAAAGTTCTGGTAGGCCCGCGCCTCAGGGAGTCCGTGCCCATTCTACCCGATCTATGTCTACCTCTGCTGCTTTTAGATCCAGGGTTCCTTTAGATGATATTTGTTCGGCTGCCACTTGGGCCTCATCTCATACCTTTATCAACCATTATAAGCTGGATGTTATCTACAGAGGGAGAGCATCCTTTGGCTGTGCAGTGCTCCGGAACATCCTTCCATGATGGCCGCTCAAGATTCAGGTAGCTGGGGACTCTGTCCCACAGGTTGCTGCACAAATGAAGTTAACTACTTCAGATTAAGAAGTTATGTACTCACCATAACGTTCCATCTGAGTAGATAAACTTCATTTTTCAGCAACCACCCCCCCCCCCCTCCTTCCCCCTGACCTTCGATTATTCACATTTGCTGTCTTCAGAGTTGATTTTTGAATTTGGCAAATCTGTAGCAGTTGCTGCTTGGGGGCAAACTTGATCTGAGGTCAGTCAGGGTTGGCAGGGGTTTATGGGTAGAGGGAGGAGCTAGGAGCTTGGATCTAAGCTGTTGAAAACTGCCGGCTCGGATCCGATACCCACAGGTTGCTGACAAATGAAGTTTATCTACTCAGATGGAATGTTATGGTGAGTACATAACTTCTTATTTTTGTCTCCCTTGTGGAGAGGAAGAATAAAGGTGGAACGCCAGAGTTTAAGGACATAGGATTCATTTATGGATCTATTATTTAGGATACTAATTGGGGGAGCTATACCATCAGCAGCAGACTTGAGAAAGGAAGAGGGGATGTTGTCAGGTTCATTGGAGCAGGGTTTAAGTTTGGATAGAAGTCTTTTTGTGTAGTTAGGGGAGACAGGTTTAAGCTCAACCATAGGGGGAAATTATTTGGGGACTTAGATGAGGTGGAATGTAGGAGAGATGGGTCGTTGTTGGGAAAAGTTTTCATTGGTCGGATATTGACTCTATAAAGAAAGAGTTGAATAGTGAGGCTAATTCCAGGTTCGATTTACTTGAGTCTGGACAGGGGAAATTTTTGGAGCCTGGGTTGAGAAGTGAGTTTATGGAGTTCCAAAAAAGCCTAGGGTTTTGGGGATGGTTGGACTGGAGCTTAGTGTAGTAGGATTTTTTGTCTTTGAAGATTTGATTTTTTTGCAAAGTTACAGAGCTGTGTATATTGGAGAAGGGTTTCAGGAAGTTTATTCTTTTGGCATAGCTTCCAGGATTTGTCTCATTGATACATAATTTGCTTTGTTTCTTTGGTTAGTCAAGGGGCAATTATAGTTTTTATTCTTTTTTTCTTTGATGGAACTAGGGAATTTAGAGCGTCTAGGAAAGTAGAATTTAAAGTGGGTCTATGGCTTTGAGTGGAATGGTTTTTAGAATGTTCTAATTCATTTGTTTGAGATAGTTAGAGAAGGTTTTGGGGTCAAATTTACTAAGGTTGTGAGTCTGAATATATCGATGTTGGTGTGGATGGGAGATGGTTGTACGGTAAATGAAAGCCGAGAGATGGTCACTAATAGAGTCAGAGATGGTTCCAGAGTTGATAATTTTATTTGGATGGGTGACTAAGATCCAGTCAAGAGTGGATCCTGGGGGATTTGTTTTATTGGGTCTGATGATAGAGTTGGTTACTTGAGTAAAGTTAGAGGTTAATGGACAGGGAAGAGTATGGGACTGTTGATTTTATTCCAGTCAATGTTTAGTTTCAAGGTTCATTTCAGCTGAGGCCCATTGGAGTACGTCTTCAAGAGTTGAGACATTATTTCCAGGTGGGATATAAAGGGCGATGATACAGAGGCTTTTGTGAGTATTCATTTTTTTAATAGACCGACTATTAGCTCTGTTTTGACAAATTTAGGAATGGGGTTTGGTAAGGAAATTAAAGTAGATTGGAATAGATTAATACAATGCCTCCGCCTTTTTTCTTTGGGCAGTCACAATCCAGAGGGTAGGATTTCAGAATCAGAGATGTGGGGTTTGAGCCAAGTTTCAGAAATGGCTACAATGTCAGGTTGGTTATGACTTAGCCATGCTTGAAACTGATGTGCTTTGTTGTTGAGACTGTGGGCATTGAGTGTGAAAAATTTAAGAGTATTGTAGGGGGATGAAAGTTTAGAGGAAAGGGGAGAGTAATTGTTATTTGCAGGTGGGTTAGGTCCGAGGTTGGGGTGAATGTCTCCAGCTAAGACGAGGTTATTGAATGAAGTTATTTTAGTGTGCTTTGGTTTGGATTTAGGGTATTCTGGATGGTCTAATATTTAAGAGTAAGTGTCTTAGCAGTAGTGGAAATAATTTTAGGATTAAAAAGGTGCAGAAGGTTGAGCTGAAACAGAGAGGAGGAGATGGAAAATAAATGATTATTTATGTGAGGGAGGAGATGGTTTTGTGTGGGAGTATGGTAAGGAGTAGAGAGTGGAAGCTGATTGGAGGAATAGGAGCTGGCATGGTATAAAGTTGTTAGGAGTAATAGGAAGGAGATGGGGGTTCGGAGCCAAGGAGAAGGAAGAAAGCCAGCGAAAAGTTATCCGTCAAGCTGAGAACTAGCTCAGAGGTAAGGAGGCACTGACATAAGGCACTGTGTGTGTGAAATTAGAATGATGCAGAGGGTTGACGGGATAGGAGCTGAAAACAGGGCAATAGCAGTTTAGTAGAACATAGTAAGTATTAATATAAAACAGGGCAGTGATAAATTAATAGAACAGTTACAGTCAGGATTGCCAGATTTCCGACTGGCCAGGTAGGGACAAAGTCTTAAAAAAAAAAAAAAAAAAAAAAAAAATCACAGTTCCGCATTAAACAGAAGTAGCTCGGTGTTTATTTTTATAAATAAACACAGAGCTACTTCTGTTTAATGCGAAACAAAGCAGTTCCGCATTACACAGAAGTAGCTCTGTTTTGCGTTTTTTTGATTGGCCCGTATACTGGTATATGGGCCAATCAAAAATCGGTAAACACGGAGCTACTTCTGTTTAATGCGGAACATCGCAGTTCCGCATTAAACAGAAGTAGCTCTGTTTTGCGATGTTTTGATTGGCCCGTATACCGGTATACGGGCCCATCAAAAATCGCTAAACACGGAGCTACTTCTGTTTAATGCGGAACTGCGATGTTCCGCATTAAGCAGAAGTAGCTCTGTTTTGCGATGTTTCGATTGGCCCATATACCGGTATACGGGCCAATCAAAAAAAAAAAACATAGGCTGCCCGGGATTTAAACCGGCAGTGCGGGACTCGGGATCAGGCTGCTGATCTCGGGACAGTCCCGCCCAAATAGGGACTTCTGGCAACCCTGGTTACAGTACTTTTGGCTTGTATTAAAAGATAGGTAGTGGTTGAACAATGCCACCTGGTGGCCTAACTGAGCAAGTACAATGGAAAGCTTCGAGCACTCAGAGGAGAGAGAAAGTGCCTAGGAGAGTAAAGGGAGATAAAATCCATGGTAGACTACTAGCAAATGTACACAGGGTTAATATACAACAGTGGTAGGTATAGGATATATTTTTATTTTACAGTAGGGTTATATACATGTTTAAAGTTAGTTCTTGGAGAGGCAGAGTGGTTACAGAAGCACTCCAGGATCCCCTTAGGATGAACTTTGCAAACATAGCAATAAGAATCACTAACAAAAACAATACCAGGTAGTACTTAAATGTGAACACACTACTGGGGATTCCTATGAAGCAAGGCAGAAAAGCTAAGTCAAAAGATGGTGCCTTTCTACATCAGGTTTTTTTGATTCCTCTGTAATTAAGCAGGATTAGGAGAGAGTTGTGCAGGTTTAAGGTGGGGGAGGGAGTAGACACAAAGTAATACAAGGCTGTGAGTCAGAAAAACTGGACTAGGCCAGTTGCTAAAAAGAAAACAGGAAAACCAAGCTAAGTCAATTCCAGGTCAGTATAATGCAGTATCTTCCTAATAACTACATATCTTATGCTACTAATCTAGCACAGTGTGGTGAAAAGGACCACCACTTCTACAGGGAAAAACAATTGAAGTATGGGCTTGCAGGTACATAGGTAAATTTTTTCTAAGATAAAGTAGTTTTAAGTAATTGACCTGGGAGTAGAATAGGAATAGAAAAATGGGGAGGGGGGCAGTAGTGTGCACGCATACAGTGAAAGGGGAAAGAGCCTTCAGTTTAGATGACAGATTAAATGCAACTCTAACATATACTAGTGTAGCTGAAAGTACTTTACTGTTCCACTGACGCAGGGTCTCACAGTGCAGGGCAACAAGACCGCCTTGGGTTGATTGGAGGTTGGTCAAGACACAAGATGAAACTTTTGCTGAGGGGAATGCGAGCACACTACTGGGTATTCCTATGAAGCAAGGCAGAAAAGCTTCCCACAGTTCCCATTTTCCTGTATAATTTGCTCTTATCCTTTTCTAAAGATCCCACCTGCAGTTGTTTTATCTGTGTTGCTGTATTCATTACATCTAATGCAGTTGGTTTAGACTTTGATTTCCATTTTCTAGTAATATCTTTTTTGAGAGCCACCATATAGTCAGCAAAGCCCTAGTATGTCTCTGCAATTCTGATTCTGTATCATAGCTTAGAAAAATAATTTCCCTAGTTACACCAATTTGCTTATCCAGTATCTCTGATAGACTTGTCTGCAGGGTCTGCCAACTCATTACACTCCCAGACAATATGTTCCCAATTACCTCTTTCTTCCCTGTTACACCTCCAGCATTTGCAGTATACCGGAAGAAAAATTCTCTGCAGTCTACCTCTTCGTTTGGCTTTTCCCGGTTCGAGGTCACCACATCGGATCACCTGTCCGCTCATGATTGGCAGTGGAGTTTTTACTGTGCCGAGTTGCCAGCTCAGCGCCCAACCTTCCACAGAAGGCACACGCACGCAGTCACTCCTAGGGCCAATTTAGAGTGTCCAGTCCACCTGTAGCATGTCTTTGGGATGTGAGAGGAAACCCACGCGACTACAGAGAGGACATGCAGACTCCACACAGAAGGCACCCCAGCCGAGAATCAAACTGGAGAACCTCTTGCTGTGAGGTGGCAACGCTAGCCGCTGCACCACCATGGCCACCCCTCTTTGGAGTATACTTGAGATATAAAAATAGCTATGTAGGAAGAGTCTTGTTCTTGGAAGTGATTAAAGTGAATGTTAATGTGGAGTGATCGCTAAGAGTGGAATAAAGTATACATATGTTTGAGCTCTTAATGGGAATGCTTGCTTTAATTAGCTCAAGGAGAGAATGGTTTCTAGTTCTAAAATTTGGTCTGGTCAGCTCTTTAATAGTGTAAGTCCTTTGTTAGTAAGGAAATATGTCAGTAGTCTTAATTAGACCACTGCTGTGGTATTCAGTAACTATGTGGGATATATCCTGCCAAGGATACCAGATGTTCGGTCAGTCTGAAGTGCTTCAGACTCCTTCCTTTCCCACTGTGCATCCACCCTTAGCAAAAAATATGTGTTTCTATAAGAAGTGTGTAAATATGCATCATAAGGCCTTTGATACCATCCCCCACTCTGGAATCATAGATAAACTTACTAAGCTGGGCATTAATCCCTACGTCACTCATTCAGTTGCCAACTGGCTTACAGACGGAACCCACACTGTAAAAGTAACTGACTCCAAATCCAGCTCCAGACAAGTGGAGTACCTCAGGATTCAGTCCTGGGACCTGTCTTGTTTGGCATCTACTTCTCTGAAGTACAGGCCAACACTAAGGGACTCTGGCTAACAAAGTTCGCAGATGACTGCAAACTGGGAGCCTTTATTGAGTCCCCAAATGATGTTGATACTCTGCAAAAGGGCCTTACAGAAACAGATGCTTGGTGCCACAGCCATGGGCTCAAGCTCAATGCCAAGAAATGTATAGTTATCCCCACTGGGGAAAAAACATGTACCCGTGAATTACCACATAGGTGGCAGTACACTAAACACCGAAAGTGTGATGAGACTTGGGGACACAGGTGGACAGTGGTCTCACCTTCACTAACCACATCACCACAACAGTCTGGAGATCCTTCAATGTGGCACACCTCATCACTAAGGGCTTTTAAGGAGGTCATTGTCCCACTGTACTCATCCCTCATTAGACCCATTATAGAATACAGTGCCCCATTTGGTATGTACCTCTCAAGACATCTGCAACAACTGGAAAGGCCGCAGAAATACCTCACTAAAAGAATCACAGGCCTAAAGCAGATACCCTATGCTGACCGCCTCAAAAAACTCCAGGTATAATCTGTCGCATATAGTCTACTCCGAGGCGATCTCTGATTAACATACAAGGCCATGTCAAACCCAGAGCTGTTGGACATGCTACACTTAAAGAAATCCCAATCCCTCAGAGCCACACGCTCCAGGAATCTAAACCTTGTCATCACAATAAACAAAACATGCTGGAGGGATAGGTTCCTGACTCAGAGATTCCCCAGTCTCGAATAGACTGCCCCTACATGTCAAGCAGAGCACCTCTTTGGCCCTCTTCAAAAGGAACCTTGATGATTGGATGGGAGAAAGGAAATTCACCCCAGGGATCACGTCAGTCGCCCTGCTAGACAGGGGTCCAGGGAAGTAAATAGTGTGGGAAGAAATAGCCAGGGAATTGTTATAGCTAGGCTTGTATAGGCCCTAGGGCCAATAGTCTAGTACCAACCTATGAACCTAAAACTCAGAACTCTCTTGTGTGTGGACCATGCTCTCATCAGCTCAGTAGTGTTAGTTGGCTTCAAGTACAACATCAGGGAGATAAGTATCCTTGTTGGGGAATCATCCTTTCCTTAGAGAAACTATAGTAATATTTTCATGCATATGTCAGAAAGAGCTAATGTTCCTTCTGTAGGCAAATTCCGTATAATGATACACCTACAAGTTGTGCCTTTTTTTTTTTTTTTTTTGCCTGGGTGAGGTACACAATATAAGGTTATGTTAGTTGCCAGTCTTTCACTCCTAAGATGGTAAGGAGTAGGCTAATATTCCTTAAAAAGTTTCTTCAGAAAAAGTGTATTTAAGAATTAGCAGGAGCGATCATGTCATCTTATGCCCTGAAAGTGGGCCTATCCACTCATCCCAAAAAGAAATTAACTAAAGAGATAAGTGATGAATCTTGGATGTCTACCTGTTTTCTGTCTCGACTGACTCACCGGAGGCACTTATGCAGGCCCCAAACCCTCAGTCTGCCTCTCATAGGCCCTTTGGTGCATCCCCTTTGGAGGTCACTATGGCCTAGAAACATCGCACATCCCTTCAGACCATCTATCAAGCAGAATTTGTCTGGAAGGAAGAAGCACATTTCATCTTGTCTGGGGGTCAGGGTGGCATGCATCAAGTACTGGTGAGAGAAGATGTCAGTGAGTCACCAGTTGTAGTTCAGTCTGTCAGTTCTTCATCTAAAACCATATTTCTCGATACTCCAGAAAATAAAATTGCACACACAGACTAAATACTCGACTCCCTTCTCCTATTCCCTATATTCAAAGAGGTTCACTGGAGGACTGGTTTAATTTTGTACAGAACTTATTTAAAGCCCATCCAGCACCTTCAGACTTTTTCTACCCCATGAAAAGGAAGAAGGTTCCTTCCTCTGATGAGGAAGCTCTTTCTGATTCTGATAATGAGGGTTTGGACTGTGCTTCTCAGGTAACTTTCCAAACTGCTTATGAGTCTAAATATGAAGATTTTCTTTTAAGATTCGCCTGATGAGGAAATCTGTTTTGGATACACCATCTCCAAAATGCAAGATTTCTTAAATGAGAAGGAAAGATGGTATCAGACTCACAAAAGAGAGATACTACAAGCTCTTTAGCATGGACTCCCCAAAGCCTGTGGCCATACCACCAGTTTTGGATACTTATAGGGTGCTTTCACTGCACCATCAGTTTCCCCTGATTCTAAACTCCCTGCTCCAAAGAAACCTGATATTCTACAGTGTCAGATTCTAATATGTTTCTATACAAGATTTCTGCGGCAGACCCTCCTATTTACTGTATTTAGCTTGGGGGCAGAAGCTGCAAAATCTTTTCTTTTGATAATCCTTTTCCAAATAAGTATAGTTGTGCCTTTGACAGGTTTGGCAGGTCAAGCCATGATCCACTTAGGCATTTTGAGCAATAAATTGCCAAATACGCATTTTTAAATATATTTTGTCTACTTTTTTTTTCAAACGTGCAACAATCTTTGACTAACCTGACCAACTCAGAGGTTAAAATTATTTTACTGCAAGTTGTAAGTTTTGCTTCTCAAGTCACAAAACACACGTGTGTGCTTATGATGCAGTTGACACTGTCTCTAGAGCTGCTTCTGCTAGAGTTGTTACATGTAGGAATGCCTGTGTGAGACTTCAAAACTTCCCAGAATATGTGAAGGCTAAACTTTTTAATGCCTCTCTTGATAACCGTTTATTTGGAAATTCCTTGTGTCAGGTGCTCAAGAAGCTAGAAGAGAGAGGCAAATTTCTGCATGGTGTCAAACAGCTGTTTTTGCCTACCACTTGCAAGTACCAAAGAAATTATCCACCAAACCAACCCCCAGAGTCCTTTCAAAAGAATTTAAGTATGCCCAGCAGAAGTCTTCCAAGCAGCAGTGTAAGAAGACATTGTCAGGGTGACACAAGAATAGAGACAGATCTCATAAACCCTTATTTCAAAAGAAGAATCCTTTGACTACTTTTTGGCACATAATTCCCCACTACCATCATCTTTGCCTTCCTTCCAGAGCTGCAAGAGGCACCTTTCCAATTGTCATCCTCTTTGGAAATCAGTTATTAGAGTCCGGTTTGCTAAGAGTCCTCTGTCACTGTTACAGGCTTCAGTGGGTAACCCTCACACTCCATCTGTGATAACTGTCCCTCCAGGAAGCACAATTCATCTTTTGCCTTGGATTATTTCAAGCCTTTTTTATCTGAGGAGAGTAATAGAGCCATTTTCCACTTCTCTACAAAGGGAAGGCTTCTACTCAAGAACCATTTCTGGCACTCAGAAAAGAAGACACATGGGACCTATTTTAGACCTTTCAAAGCTGAACAACTATCTTTTGTCTCCAGAATTCAAAATGCTAACTTTATAAGCCCTCTTTCCTAATCTGAGTTACAGAGCTTTCATATGTTTCAGTAGATTTCAGAGATGCCTATTTTACATATCTCACTTCATAACAAATAAAGATATTACCTCAGGTTCTTTTCACTGGAATTTCACTTTTGGTTTGCATCTTTATCCTTTGTTCTTCTGCACCAGTAGCCCCCCAGTCCCTTGCCCCATTACAACTTTTTGCAGACTCCAGGCATTCATGTCATACCACTACCTGGACGATAACCTCATTTCTTCAGCCTCCAGCCAAGACACACACTTATCTTTTCAGTTTACCATGCATCTATTCAGCAACCTGCATAAACCTGAAAAACACAGTTTCAGTCACAGGAAATATTAAAAATAACAGATGAAAAGTTTCACACAGATACAGAAAAACAATATTTAGCTAATCTCACTATCCATTCCTGACTGGCTAAAAGAATTACTGTTCTCTAGTTAAGTTAGTTACTACTGCAATGCAAGGTGATGTGGGTGAGGGCCTTTCTAGTCAGGTTTCCAAGAACAGACTGCTTCTGAGACTTCAGTCTCCTCTAATATTAAAACATTATTTCTGTACAGAATGACGTCACATCCAACTGGTCATCTGACTTCTTGTTCCCACACTATTACCAACAGTAGCAGCTGCTAGGGTTTAGCACCTATGTGCTACCATAAATGTCTTGAGCTTGTCTAAGATCTTTTGCAGCATCTGAAAGCCATAAAACAATAAAACCATTCCGTTCTTCCTACAGAAGCTACAGACTATTCTCTAGCACAGGCTTTGGGTCTCTGGCTCTCTTCAAAACTCTGGGATAGCATCTTTGTCGCTTAACCCATAAAGTAATTTAATTTCAAAAATATTTTTTTCAAAGACAGGTGGATTAACAACTTCTCTTTCAATATATGCAGTTACAATGTACATATTTAAATAGTTACAATAATGCGTGTACAGTTCTTTTCTGTCCAGCAGGAAACACTGTTTATACATTTTAACACAAGCAGCTTTACAAATACGTTTTTCAACAAAAGCATCAGTACAAATCAGTTTGATACACAAATGACATGTAATTCTTTACAAAACTCCAGCTAGCTGTGCTGGCATATGTTAACACAATCACTGCCCTACTTCTTCTGGCATAGCTGGCAGTGCCTCCTATCATCACAGGAGGCCAGTTAGTTTCTCATAAATTAATGTCCTTCCCCCTCCATTCCTTCTCAATCAGTAACTTCAAACTTCATATGATAGAGCTATGTTTCAAGGAGTCAAGATCCAGGGCATTTGGGATTCTCTTTTCAGAAGCAAGCACAAGAAAATGTCCCTGTTAAAAGCTGTCAGTTATAGCAGACCAACACCACAGTAATGAAGTATATAGATAAACAGGAGATAAGGCACAAGGTCCTACTTCCTTTGCAGACTTGAAATGATTTCCTGGGACTTGACAGTTCAGCACAGTCTAGCGTTTGACTTCGGCTTTGATTCTGCGTTTTTAGCGGGATTAAGGTACCTTCATTAACTGTAGTGTCTCTTCTGGTGTTGAAGAGGTTGTATCCCTGAAAATGAAGGCCAAGGTTAGGATGCCTACTTTTAGCCAGGATTCTTTGATACCTGCTATGTCATAGTTGTGAGTAAGTTGCTTTAAATGATTCCAGGTGACGTGTCCCAGAGATAGACTTGTTTGCTTTTCTGAGAAACAAACAGCTGGGGAAATGTTGCTGCAAAGCACCACACATAGAAGCTTAGGCCCTGGATGCTTTCTACTTCAAATGGACAGATATTTTTCTGTATGAATTCCCTCCCAGTTCATGGAGAGGAGGGGCCAAAGATGCTCCTAATAATAGCTCCCATTTAGCTCAGACAACATTGGTTCTTCCTTCTCTTTCAGGGTTCCATGGTGAATCCTCTCATGCCTTTGCAGTTGGACTTCCTCACTAAGCACATGGGGTGCTAATGTACCTCAGCCTAAAGACAATGTGTTTCAATGTCTGGATGACCTTGAGTCATGGGGGACATGATGACTGTCATTAAAGTGGGAAGGAAAAGTGTCTGAAGGAAATCGTACTTCACCAAGTCAAGTAAGTTTCCCATATGGTGCATAGGAAGAACCAGGACACACTTGCATCTTCGGTGTCCTTGATTTTGCATTATCCAAGACAGCTATTCATTTCATGCCTGTCACATGCCTCTGTAAAGATGGATCTCTCATTCTGCCTACATGCTTGTGGAGCTCCTCTTGTTTCTCTGCAGTTCCCTGTTAATACACCAGACGAATATTGTTCCTTCATGGAACATGAATAATGTCACAGAAGAGCTTAAACAATTTCCTTTTGAGCTTTCTACTTCAGCCTCCTCTCCTCCATAAATGTCTAATCTGGAAAACTGTTTGCTAGTACCTCAACTAGAAGGATTTCAGAATTGCAGGCCCTGGTGTGCAAGACAGGCTTTTATAGTTTTCTACAAGAACTAAAATGCGAGTAGATTACACAGTGGCTTTTCCTAAACACTCTAACATGCAGGTAGAGCAAGCCTTGAAAGTGAAGAATAAGGTAATTAGTGGAGGTGTACAAGAGAAACATATTATTGAAAGTTTAGACGTAGATATGCCTCACACACCTTCACCTCCCTCCACATCATATCCTGATTTTTTTTAGATGTGGAAACATCTCCTCCTTTCAGGTAGTCAGAGAGACTAGCCAACAAATATCAGCAGAACCCTTGGGGTGCCTATGATTGCAGTTATCAACAGGTGAGTTAATCAAAGAAGAACAGTCAGGGAAAGCAGTAGAATAAGAGTTTGTAAGGGAGTTTGTCGAAATTATGAATTCTATAGCCATTCAAAATCTAGATGATGGTTTACAACACCTGTTG